>NC_067224.1:7050000-7350000 GCF_019924925.1 Ctenopharyngodon idella
ATCCCCTGATCACCCACCCAGGCAGCTGGGATGTAATATCCCCTCCTTGCAGGCAATAAAACTCAGATCACAGTGCTGCTATATGGAGATGGGGCACGATATATACAGTGCAGACCCCCTCGGTTCCTGCCTGCAGACACAGGGAGCAAAATCAACAGCATGGCAAGCAGATAAGAAAAGAGAGACATGCCCTTTAACACTGCTGTGAATTTAATACAGCATAAGATTCTGATAAAAGGCTATTGACATGGGTTAAACTTTAATACAAAGGGATGCATTAATAAAATGCACCGTTTCCATTAAATCGAAAGTTCCTGGCTTTTAGTCTATGTGTGCTATCTTTGAGGTTATATGATAGCATAGTCCTAAATAGTGATTAACCAGATATGTATGCTATTGATGGCTTATACTACTACTACTACTAATAATAATAATAAAATTATAATATAATAATAATAATAATTCATTACATTTATATAGTGCTTTTCTCAGCACTCAAAGAGCTTTACATATGTAAGGAGGAATCTCCTTAACCACCATAAATGTGCAGCATCCACCTGGATGATGGACGGCGGCCATATTGCACCAGAACGCCCACCACATACCAGCTTTACACCATCATTCAAAAGTTTGTGGTCGGTCAGTTTGAAAGTAAATACTTTTGCATTGTTAAAAAGTCATGGGTTCCACAAAAATTTTAAGCAGCACAACACTTATAAACTGCGATAAGGGTTTCTTATGCACCAAATCAGTATATAAAATGATTTTAACTGTATTTTTGATCAAATATATGTAGCCTTGGTGAGCATAAGAGACTTGAAAAAACAAAAAACAATTTAAACAAAATTATCCGACCCCAAACTTTTGAATGGTAGTATATGTTGCACTACACAGATTTTTATGCTTTCTAGAATGTTAATGTCATGATAATAATGAGATAACAAGGGGTGGGGCCAAGACATTAGATGGGAGAGCACATGGTGGACCCTGGTGGACAGCCAGGAGGTTGCAGAAGGGACGGAATATGAAATGGCCATGACAGGATTGGTGTGGACCAGCAGATTTTGGATCACCGGACTTGGGACCTCTGGGACCTCTGGGACCACTGGATTCAGGAGCTCTCGGATAACGTGAAGAGGCACTAAGTCAATGCACTTACGCACAACTAAATATTTTTGCATTGCACCATTAAACTTAGTTGAAATGTAACTATGTATAAACTAAATATTAATGGAAGCCTCCAACCAGGAGTAATGGTTGGAATGAAATAGCAGACTGACTGAACTATATCAATAAACTCTTGTTTTACCCGACAGAATTCAATCATTTAGACATGTATGATAATTCTGACATTTACCCTCACATTTTAAGAGAGAACATTATGCGAATAAATTACTTTGTTAGCGGCTCTTCAACACGAACCCATCCTAAATAGCGCACCTCTGAGTGCAACAGCCCATGTTGTGCATGTCAAATAAAATCAGTCACAAAAATTAAATATAATTTCTTATGTTTTTTTTTGTTTTTTTTTGTTTTTTTTGTATCAGTATTTATTTATTGATTCTAAGGCCACATCCACACAAAGCCAGAGCTTTCCCTATCCAATCTTTTTTTTCCCCCTCATCTCAAGAAATATTTGCGTACACACAAAACTACTGAAACCGACTCAAAATGATATAGTATACAGTGGGTATAGAAAAGAATCACTCCCCCCCACCCTTTAAAATAATCACATTTTGTTGCTTTGTAGCCTGAAATGAAGACAGACACAGTTTTGTTTTATCCAGCTGTATTTATGCTTTACAACTTATAACATAAGTTAACTCATAAAGATAACTCCAACATGTCAGAAAAAAAATTAAAAAATTAAAAACCAGAATCACTGAGTTGGGGAAAGGATCACGCCCTTGTGTCAGTATTTTGTTGAACCACCTTTTGCTTTAATTACAGCCTTTAGTCTGTTGGGATATGTCTCTACTAACTTTGCACATCTAGACTTTGCAATATTTGCCCACTCTTCTTTGCAGAAAGTTCAGTTAAATTTGATGGTGAACGTTTGTGGACTGCAGTCTTCAAGTCATTCCACAGATTTTCAATGGGGTTTAAGTCTGGGCTCTGACTAGGCCATGCAAGGACATTCAATTTTTTCTCCTTCAACCACTGTGTGGTCAGTTTTTGATGTGTGCTTTGAGTCATTGTCATGTTGGAAGGTAAACCTTCTTCCCATTGACAACTTTCTGGCAGAGGGCAGCAGATTTTCTTCATTTCCTCATCCTATTTTGCCCCATCCATTTTTCCTTCTATCCTGACAAGTGCTCCAGTCCCTGCTGCAGAGAAACACCCCCATAACAGGACATTACCACCTCCATGTTTTACTGTAGGAATGGTGTTATTTGGATGGTGAGCTGTATTGGATTTCCGCCAGACATATCGTTTGGCCAAATAATTCAATTTTAGTCTCATCTGACCATAACACCTTTTTCCATGGGGCCTCAGAATCTTCACGTCGTGACTGCATTTTTTCTTGCAACCTTCCCATACAAGTCACATTTGTGGAGAATTTGTGATATTGTTGTCACATGCACACAATGACCACTCTTTGTCATAAATTCCTGCAACTGCTTCAGAGTTGCTGTAGGCCTCTTGGTAGCATCTCTGACCAGTTTCCTCCTGGCTCTTTCATCCAGTTTGGAGCAACGTCCTGATTCAGAGAGGGTCTGTGTTGTACCAAATACCTTCCACTTCTCAATAATAGACACTGTGCTTCTAGGCATTGATAAAGCCTTTGAAATGTCTTCTAACTTTGTATCCATCTTCTGACTTCTCTTGTGCCTGTCCACAACTTTATCCCAGAGATCTTTTGACCGTGCCCATAGTTGATTGTTTGCTTTAGTTGCACTACCAAGGACTGAAATGCTCCAGGAAAGCTCTTTCCATGCTGAGCTAATCAAAATGACCACATGTGATCACAGATGAAAGTCAAATGACTTTATGTGCCATTGAGAAGGTGTTTAGCTACACCTGATTGAGTTTACATGTCATTTTTAGGAGGGGGTGATCCTTTTTCCAACTCAGTGATTCTGGTTTTTAATTTTTAAATTTTATATAGTTATATCTTTCACTTGGATGTTATAAGTTGTAAAGCATAAATACAGCTGGATAAAACAAAACTGTGTCCGTCTTCATTTCAGGCTGCAAAGCAACAAAATGTGATTATTTTAAAGGGGGGTGATTCTTTTCTATACCCACTGTACATGCCAGATCAGTATGTGACGCTGTAATTCTGCCACAGAGATACAGTAAAAATGGAGAATAAGACTTGGAGCATGCGCATAAACCTTGTGCGCTGTATACAAACTTTAGCAAAGCTTAGAAATAAAGCTTTACTTTAGTAAAGTTAAGAGGCTCAGTAGCTTCTGCAGCATGAACACAAGCATGTAGTCCGCCATTGTTATTGTTGCTGTTACGTGACGTAGCGGTGTCTGACTAAGGTCAAGACGTGGGGTGATGACATCATCGTTTCACAAAATATACGGATTGGCTGTACACATGAAAACACAAGGGTGTCATTTTCAGATTTAGCCACTCTGGGTCCCGGTTTTAAAAAATGGCGTTTCAGGCTCCCGAAATGCCGGATCCGTCTGGACGAAATGCCTATACGATACAACATTTTTGCATATACAGCTAAATGCGTCTCTGTGTGGACGGGCTCTTAATTCCAAACCATTTCTGAATGCTATTTACATACAAAAAAACAATTATGTTATTCATGATGAAGTAGTATCGTATTTTAATGGAAACTTATTTTTACCATTAGTTATGTGAGGCAAAATAAGTTAGAATTAAGGATGAAGTGAAATTCACAGCATTTCAACAACTCATTTATTTGAAGTCTGTTGGATAATTGAGGGTAAACATCATATGTGGCTATGCATTACATTACATTCCATAAGTTCAGGAGGAGCACGTTCAGGTTATCATACCAATCAGCGAAAGAGGAAGCCGGTATATATATATAGACGTCGCTCAGCACGCCAACTATAATCGATTTCATATACATGTGAATTCATTAAACAGAGAGTTTAAGAACAAATGGTGCAACCGCATAAAGTACAGAGTTCGTTTCCAACTAGCTAGTAGTTACTAAGCCTCTAGTGTGGACTTTTCATTCCAAATTAAGAAGGAACGTACAAATGGCTGGTGCAACCCTATCCAGATCTTTAGGCCACCAGCTCCTCCAATCGAAGGGCTCATCCAGTCCAACGAGAAAAAGATTTATATAGGTGCACTCACCAAAACATAGTTCCTGGACTGCATCAAGAAGGACTTGAGCATACACTCCAAAAGGGCAATAGTCCTGATGGCATTGTTGCAGTTTTCTGGACAGGGGTAGGTATTGGGGGATACAGTATTTTCCTGCTGGATGGAAGCTGGGTGAAAAATAAACCCATAATAGGGCTGGCTGTCTGTCTGTAGAGTTCTCACAGGGGTTCCTAGTGCAGAGCAGCTGGAGAGTTTTGAAAGGTTTTTATTAACAAAAAATAAAATCAACACAAAACAGGGCTGAAAACAAAAGCCCAGACTACAGGACTGGAAAATAAAAGACCCATTGTGGGGAAAAAAACTAAAACAGAAATAAAACTAGCAAAACAAAACAGGAAGGAAAAACGGACAGATACAAACCAAACAACAAGGAACACAAGTAATTATTTAAAAAGGGAAAAAAAAAATGAACCAGCACAGGACAGAGCGCACAAGAGAAATATATAGGGAAGGAAATGAGGAGGGTAATGAAGTAGAGCAGGTGGGGCAAATTAACTAATAATGAAATAACTAGGGGGTGTTTGCAAAAATTAGACGGGGAAGCACATGGCACATAGAAGTACAAACATAACAGAAGCCATGTGCTTCCACCAAACGCAATAACAAGGCAGAAGAGCACATGGCAGGCAAACAAACACAAATGAAGTCCATGTGCTTTAACAGAAAACAAAACACAAGAGACAAAAGTGTCAGGATCATGATACCGAACCCAAACTAAGCAGGAGTGTCAGGACACAGACACCATTCCCCAAACACACAGAAGAGAAGATGGCTCAGAGAACAATTCTGGAAGCCACATGCTCACATGTGGACAAGACAATACAACGCATGGGAGTCAAGATCTTATCACCAAACTAAGAATAGGACTGACCAAAGTTACAGGTTCCTGATACATACAGGTTTGAGGTTGAGTAAATGATGGCACTTAAACCCACAACATGGATCTAATATACTTGGGTATAACATATATTTAGACTATATGGTGATGACACCTATTGAATCGTAGGCTACGACACAAGTTAGTATAGAAGAATAAAACGTCATCAGTACACGCTAGAGGTAAACAAATAGAGCAAGCTGAATCAAACTTTGGCGATTGTGGTTTTCATGTGCACCAAAAAAAAGAGGAGGAAGCGAAAGAGGAGAATATGGATGCAGTCATGGCTAGGGAAAAGAGGCCAACTTGGCATGCCAATTTTGCGAATGGAGCTTGGGGTAAGTATAGCTTTATGTTTTAGTGCCATGTCACGTTGATCAATACGCCATTTGGCTAGTCAGTAGACATAGGTCGTAGCAGCAAACACACTGTGAGAAGATCATGCTAAATTTCTGACACTGTCAGAAAATTATCGCAGGCTATCTTTGGTGGCAAGACTATTACAAGGGCCGTCTTTGAACCTCTCTCACTGTATGACGTAGGACCACAGTTTAGGAGCCACGAACACAGAAATCACCACGATTGGTCATCTTTCGTCTAGGACAGCCCAAAATCAATGAATGTGAACTGGGCATTAAAGGACAAACTTCAATAAACTTGCAGTAACTTCACATTTGTTCAGAGTCAGCGTCTGTTGATACTGATATCGGCCAGAACAAGATGTATGCTTCAGAACAACAATATGGGGGCAGTGAATACACCTCGGGTGAAAACATCAAAGCACTTATCACGCTGTGTGCACATATAGTGTGAAGGCGTGTTTGATGATTTTATTTCTTCTTTGATTTTTTTCCCTTGTAACGCTCAGCTCCGAGCAAAGAATGATACAATTTCAAAAGACAACTTAATAACATGAATTAAGCATCAGGATTAAACACATTCTTAAAACACAATCAATTACTGAAAAAAATGAAAACAAGCCAATAATCATTTGTTGCAACGATCTATGACAAAAAACTCTCTGTAATTAACAATGTATGCAATGGTTGGCAGGCATCAGTACAGTACTGAGTACCCAATTGTATCGTCTGGACACAGAGCTCACTGCATCAGGGACAACAGATGATATATCAAATGCCATTTTGGCTTTTCATTGTAGGGAACAACACAACAGTGCAATCATCACCCAAATTTGAAAAAGAAATGATAATGATGGTAGAAATATAGTCACCAATGTGGCAGCTGGAATTGAGAAAATAAGCAAATATGATTATGTCCCACGGACTATAAGTTTTCAACATCAAGGGACAAAGAATAAAATGGAGAACAATTATGCCTACTGTTTTTTCAAAAATGTGTGCTTGCAAATAATAGTATAATTGTCCATATGTAGAAATGTTATCTCAGAAATCTGCTCTGGTTGTATGAAAATGTCTGATAGTAGCTGAAATAAGCTTAGCTGAACTAGGTTGTTTTTTTGCACATACACTATCTTTTTAAAAAATTTGGGGTCATTTATTTATTTTATTTTTTTTGAAAGAAGTTTCTTATGCTCAACAAAGCTGCATTTATTTAAACAAAAATACAGTAAAACAGTAATATTGTTAAATAATATTACAATTTAGAATAATTGTTTTATATTTTAATACGTTTTAAAATATAATTTATTATTGCTATGGCAAAGAAGAATTTTCGGCAGCCATAACTCAAGCCTTCAGTGTCACATCATCACATCGCATACTTAATTATTCTAATATGCTGATTTGGTGCTCAAGTAACATTTCTTATATTAATGTTGAAAACAGTTGTGCTGCTTAGTATCTTTTGTAAATTGTGATACCATTTTTCTCAGATTCTTTGGTGAAAGTTCAAAAGAAAGTTCAAAAGAACAGCATTGATTTTTGGATATAACTTTTTTTAAACAATGTCTTTACTGTCATATAATAAAATAATAAAATATCAATTAATTTAAAAAAATCTGGTGCTGTATTCACAAAACATTTTATCTTACCACTAAGAGTTCTCCTAAAGGAAAGAGAGAGAAAAAATAGAGAGAAGTCTTAAGCTAGGAGTAAGGGCGGGGTTGACCTTGTTGCTATGGATGATGTCAACACGCTTACTAACTATGCACACAGTTATTGGCTGATGGAGGAGGAGTCTCTGTCAGCGATGTAATCAGAGAAATATTGAAGAATGAGGTATCATGTTGCCATATCCAAATAAAGGTTTTAAAATGTAGGCTGTGTCACTAATTAAACTAGTATATGTTAAGCTAATTGTCAGCCTCTTACGTCTGTGTCTCGAGAGCAGAATTCAAACAACAAATTATGTTTTATAAACAAAGTTTGGGAGGAGCGCATTCAAACAGATATATATATATATATATATATATATATATATATACACACACATACATACACAGACGAGATCCGACTCACCTAGTTACCTCGACAGTTTTCTGCATCCCTCCACCACCCCTTTCCTCACTCTCGGCTGGGAACTTGGGGTAGCACTCTGGGTTTAGGCTAAATTCCAAGATCGTAGCCCTCAATCTCTATGGACAACATGCCAAATACGCTTATTATTGTTACACGCTGTTGCAGCAAAGGATGAGACAGGATCTAAATGCAGCAGTTTACAGGTTTTACCAGAACAAGGAACAGAACAACGTATACGCAATAAATAAGTTTGCGTATACTGAACTGAACTGACAGAAACACAGGGCTTAAATACAAGGAGAACAGAGGAACAAACGAGACTAATTAACTAGACACACCTGAACACAAACACTAATCAATCTGTAACCAAGGACACAAACAAGTGGCGGGAAACTGAGGACAAAGAGAACATGTGACTAAAGAAAAACAAACTCTAGACATACTCTAGACATATACAACTAAACAGAACAAAACACAACTCAAACCGTGACAGTACCCCGCCCTCCCGGCAGGCGCGACCTCGCGCCGTATAACATCCATAAGGGTGGGAGGTTGAGCACTCTGGAGGCTGACCAGGGCGTGGCTATGCGGGACAGGAAGCCTCCAGGCGTCGCCGGCAGTTCAGGGTGCCAGGGCGGCGCGGGCAGTTCAGGGTGCCAGGGCGGCACGGGCAGTTCAGGGTGCCAGGGCGGCACGGGCAGTTCAGGGTGCCAGGGCGGCACGGGCAGTTCAGGGTGCCAGGGCGGCACGGGCAGTTCAGGGGGCCATGGCGGCACAGACTGTTCAGGGGGCCATGGCGGTGTGGGCAGCTCAGGGCACTGCCTCCATGGCCTTCACCCGGGGGCTTAGCTTGGCCACTACGGCAGAGGACGTACTGCACCCCCCCAAAATGTTCTTGGGAGGGCCTATCGGGTTGATGCCAGGAATGGGCCGTTGGGCTGGAGAACGGGGAAGGGACAGGAACTGGAGCCCTCTCTGGGCTCGGGATGGGAACTGGAGCCCTCTCTGGAGCAGAGTCTGGACTCTGGTCAGGGGCTGAATTAGGTTCTGACCAAAAGTCTATCAGCCATAGGTCCTCCGTACTCTCTGGAGAGGACTTAGGCATGGCGGCCATCTTGACCGAGGGCTCAGGTGTGGTGGCGGCCATATTGACCGAGGGCTCAGGCGTGGCAGCGGCCATCTTGTGACGAGGCTCATGGATAGGGACTTGGATGGTTTTAAGTACTGCAGCTGGGAGAATGAAGGTGGACTTCAGCACTGACCTGACCGATGTAAATGGTGGGTCAATAACTTTAGCCCCCAGGTCAGCACTGTTAGATACCCATTTCTGTGCATGGGGGAACACAGGAGGACAGAAATGGACGGATCCATTGGAGGGGTATGTGGAGGGAACCGGCGTGGGGTAAGCTGACCAGGCCACATGTGTTTCTGATGGGGCTGGATGAGGAAGATACCTCTACCTTAACTTCTTCAACTTCAAACTTTGAACCATTTAAATAGAGAACAAGATTAATTGACTCGACTAGAGAGAAATAACAAGCAGGTTCACTATTACGAATGATATCCTCATCCAGGCCCATCAGAAAACAAGCACTAAGGGAAGCATCAGGCCAGCCCACCTGACAAGAGAGCTCAGAAAACTCCTCCACATACCTCTCCAACGGACGACCACTCTGCCTCAGACTCCAAAGGCGGTCCTCAGCCACGATCATCCTTTCGTCGTGCTGCTAGATCCAAATTTAGGTCTGTTATTCTGTTACACGCTGTTGCAGCAAAGGATGAGACAGGATCTAAATGCAGCAGTTTACAGGTTTTAATGAACAGAATGCAGGTTTACCAGAACAAGGAACAGAACAACAACATATACGCAACGGATAACAGACAACTGAACTGACAGAAACACAGGGCTTAAATACAAGGAGAACAGAGGAACAAAGGAGACTAATTAACTAGACACACCTGAACACAAACACTAATCAATCTGTAACCAAGGAGACAAACAAGTGGCGGGAAACTGAGAACAAAGAGAACATGTGACTAAAGAAAAACAAACTCTAAACATATACAACTAAACAGAACAAAAAACAACTCAAACCGTGACAATTATACAACCCAAATTTATTGAAAGTTGGGACGTTTTTTAAATTTGAACAAAATGAAAACTAAAAGAATTTCAAATAACATGAGCCAATATTTTATTCACAATAGAACATAGATAACATAACAGATGCTTAAACTGAGAAATTTTACAATTTTATGCACAACATGAGCTCACTTCAAATTTGATGCCTGCTACAGATCTCAAAATAGTTGGGACGTGGGCATGTTACCATGGTGTAGCATCTCCTCTTCTTTTCAAAACAGTTCGAAGACGTCTGGGCATCAAGGTTATGAGTTTCTGGACTTTTGGTTTTGGAATTTGGTCCCATTCTTGCCTGATATAGGTTTCCAGCTGATGAAGAGTTCGTGGTTGTCTTTGACATATTTTTCATTTAATGTTGCTCTAAAACCTTTATATACCTTTCAGCATTCATAGTGCCTTCCAAAACATGCAAGCTGCCCATTCCTTATGCACCCTCATACCATCAGAGATGCTGGCTTTTGAACTGAATGCTGATGACACGCTGGAAGGTCTCCCTGCTCTTTAGTCCGGATGACACGATGTCTGTGATTTCCAACAAGAATGTCAAATTTGGACTCGTCTGACCATAGAACACTTTTCCACTTTGAAACAGTCTATTATAAATGAGCCTTGGCCCACAGGACACGACGGCGCTTCTGGACCATGTTCACATATGGCTTCCTTTTTAAATGATAGAGATTTAGTTGGCATCTGCAGATGGCACAGCAGATTGTGTTTACCGACAGTGGTTTCTAGAAGTATTCCTGGGTCCATTTAGTAATGTCATTGACACAATCATGCCGATAAGTGATGCAGTGTCGTCTGAGGGCCCGAAGACCATGGGCATTTAATAAAGGTCTTTGGCCTTGTCCCTTATGCACAGAGATTTCTCTAGTTTCTCTGAATTTTTTGATGATGTTATGCACTGTAGATGATGAGATTTGCAAAGCCGTTGCAATTTGACATTGAGGAACATTGTTTTAAAGTATTCCACAATCTTTTTACATACTCTTTGTTACATGTTACAGACCTGAGGTCAATTAACTTAATTAGTTGCTAGATGTTCTCCCAGCTAACTCTTTTCAAAATTTCTTGCTTTTTCAGCCATTTGTTGCCCCCGTGCCAAATTTTTTGAGACCTGTAGCAGGCATCAAATTTGAAATGAGCTCTTTTTGTGCATAAAATTGTAAAGAATTTCTCAGTTTAAACATGTGTTATGTTATCTATGTTCTATTGTAAATAAAATATTGGCTCATGTGATTTGAAAGTCTTTTAGTTTTTATTTTATTCAAATTTAAAAAACTTTCACGGAATTCGGGTTGTATTTTTTTTTTTACTCTGTTCGATCATTTGTAAGTGTGAACTCGTGAAAACAACTGCCACAGGTAATCTGACATTATTTATTAAAATTTATTTTTGGCGTTTTATCATAGATTCAAATCTATAAATCAAAATATGTATTGCACTTATGCGATTGAAGATTGAACTTTATTGAAGGTTCAGCACCCAAGGCTCTATCGCTATTGCCTTAATTGTATACAGTGTATTTGGGCGGATTGCTAAGGTGGACTGGCAGCAATGGCCATTAGGATTGTTTGCGATTTGGTCTTAGTGATTTAGGAGTCCTCTTGACTAACCCAACATGGATTTTAATTTGATGGATTGTTATCCATTCAGGCCAATAAAACTGAATGTTTAAAAGACATCTGTGTTTGTGCCTGCAAGGGTTAAACTGCAAGTGCAGTGGCTGTTTCAGTGGCATGTTATGTGATTCTGACATACGTCAAGTGAAGCTTGGTCACTGAAGCCTGCCAATGCTTTAATTACACTGTCACCAATTCTGGAGGATATTTCCACACACATAGTTCCAAACATGTCTAATTATACATGACGCTTAATATGGCAACACAAACACTTGCAGGTGACAGGAACCGCAAGCCAAATTGCAGAAAGCTTGTTTAGAGCTCACAGTTCAATGATCAAGACAACAGTGGTATTCTGCCTTTCTTACAGATGACTTCTTCTCTTATGTAAATGTATGTAATGTAATGTTGATGCCTCACAGTCATAATTGGCCATACATTTAAAACAATAATTAATTAATTAGTGTTTAACAATACACAGCTGACCTTTTCCTTCTCTAATCACTTTTGCACGTGACTCATCTGCCTTAATATAGATTTAAGACGTTCTCAAATTTATTTTAGCATATTAACACAGAACCTAATTATGTTTGTACTCTGTGTTCAATAAACATGCTAAATATTGACAGATAATAAACTATTGATTTGCTTGCTTACAGTGCAGATATGATGACTAATCAAAATAATTTGAGTCTAAAGGAGTTTACTCCTATTCAGTCCAACTTGTCTCAATCTATATCCATCTTTAAATTGGAAACTTTTTTTTTTTTTTGTCTAGTTTTAAGTTGTTTGGTATTGTGTGTAAGCAATCACCTCATGCAGATTTAAGAACCAACAAAAGCAATCAAGACGATTTGAGTTTTTATTCTAAAACTACCCTTTAGCGCTGTCAATGTGAGATTCGACTAAAATAAAGACATGGTACTGGATCTGGAGTTTAAATCTCATTGGTATAAGGGTTTAGGGTTAAACAAGCAGTAAATGTCACAACTGTTTACTTACACAATAGACGAAGTCTCAAAAGATATAAAACCATCTGTCAAACCCTGTGATATAGTAGCATTGAGTGACTGACTTTATCAATGCCCCAAGCAATAATTGAAGAAAAAAATATGGGAACCATGGAAACAAAGAGATTTTTGCTGAACCTTGCACACACACATTCACATAGATCTACAATTTTACACACATTTCCAACCTGTCTGTATCCTAAACCACCCACCTTCCTACAAGACCTGTTGAAGGAATGAAGCAGGCACTGTAAAGCGACCTGCGACCCTGGATGCACTGTTATATGGTATACCTGCTTTTGTCAGGGAACACAGAATGAAGTTCAAGATGAGAATGTCTCTACAGCATACAACCTAAGAAAAGCAGTAGATTCAGGTTCTGTAAGCATCTACCAGTACTGCTAATATATCAGATATATAAAAGTGATAATGTCATATTCTAATGCTTAATTTAAAATTATTAATGTTTACAATCACCATATTCTTACACACTATTCATTTATGTTTTTGAAAGAAAATATAGTTGACCAGATATTAAAGTCTGCAGGAAAACCAAAATTGACACTATTTACTAGGGGTGGGAATCTTTAGTCACCTCACAATCCGATCCAATCCGATTCCGATTCTGGGAGTTATGATCCGATTCCAAAACGATTCTTGATCTACTTTTTTTTTTTTAATTATTATTAATTAATTAGTTTACTGACTTAAAAACCTTAAAATCCAGGTAACACTTTACAATAAGGTTCATTAGTTAAACATTAATGTATTAACTAACATGAACTAACCATGAGCAACACATTTGTTACTGTATTTACTAATCTTCGTTAACATTAGTTAATGAAAATACAGTTGTTCATTGTTTGTTCATGTTAGTTCACAGTGCATTAACTAATGTTAACAAGATTTTAATAATGTATTAGTAAATGCTGAAATTAACATTAACAATGATTAATAAACGTTGTATAAGTACAGTTCATTATTAGTTCATGTTAACTAATGTAGTTAACTAATGAACCTTATTGTAAAGTTTTACCAAAATCCTTTACATTTACATATCCTTACAAGTAATTATAAGTAGGCCTACTTTTTAAAATAATTACAAATTGAAAAAAAAAATAATTAAAACAATTGTATGTTAAGAATTTTAAACTAATATAACTTCAAAACATACAAGCAAGTAGCAAATAATAAAGAGGAGCAACGAAACATATAACAAGCAATAAATGAAGAGCGCTTTCAGTAGTCAAGATTATCTGAATGTTTCCTTTCTCATGTTTACTGTCATTTGATCGTTACATCATAGTCAGCGGGAGATCTAATAAGCTGCATTCACACATGGATCTCTTTTGAAATATATGAAGTATTGCGGTTTGTCCTGTCCATTTAATCCCTTAAGACATAACTGGCTGTGTTTACATTAATTTTGCATCATAAAACAATTTTGAGACGCAAGTACATTAAACCACTTATACGGAGTCGCACACAGCCGCATGCGCGAGCAGTCTTCACAAACAAAGCATCAGCATTTGAAATTGAAAGCAGCCTTCTGTAAGTGAGTTTCATATTTTAAATATATAAATCCACCCACTGCACTCCAAATGATATGCCTTCGTAGAACATTTGTAAGGAAAATACCGACGGGCGAGACCGTGCACTGCAAGTGTAACATCAAACAACGCATGCGTCTCTCATGTGCAGTGAAGTCCACGGATGTCGTTGTAATTCGCTTCATCCTTTGCGAACTTTATGAAAGATTATTTTTACGGAAGGTTCTAGTGGTGTATGTGTGTGAGGAATTGGAAGCAAGCAGAATCCGGGTGTTTCTTAAGCACACTCAGCGTTATCGCGCAACTGAATAAAAACTAAGCGCAGAATCGATTCTGAAATTCTCAGAATCAATCCAGAATCGTTAGAGAGACAATCGCGATGTATCAATGGATCGATTTTTTTCTCCCACCCCTACTATTTACTTTGTTAGTGCACATTAGACTTGTGGTGAACAATTAGTTGTGCAAGTTAATCCACAGAAAAATTATTGTGTGTCTGCTGTCTGTGATGGAGTGGAGGAGTCGCCACCGTTTGCCGAGGCCGGAGCCTGCTGTCGTCCGCCATGATGGGGAGGAGCAGGGAACGGGGAGGAGTGTTGAGCCGTCCACCGAGGGTTATCCTGCACCATTGCCAGGCATCGCGGAGGAGTTCACCCAGCTGGTGGAGGACCAGATGGCAGTGCGCTTTGGGAAACGGACCAAGATTTTTTTTCTTTCTTTTCCTCGCTCCCCTCTTGTCTCTGTCGCTCCTGATGCTTCCGTCTCCTTTTCTCTCGCCTCTTCTGTCCTTACCCCCAGGTGTCGCGGCCACCGTGATGGGTCCCCGGAGGGGGGAGTAGAGTACAGTCTCTTGGGTACCCCCCAGTCTGCGAGGGGCATTGGGGGTATGTGGCAAGCAGGTCGAGGCTGAGGGACATGAGAACGGGTGCCGGTGGCGTGGTTGTTAATGAGCGTCACCTGAGCACACACCGGTCTTGTATCTCACTGAGGAGCTCAGAAGCATAAAAGGGGGAGTGACGACAGTAAAGGATGTAACAAGACCAGGCCTGGAATTTACATTATGTTTTGTTGGTGTGTGCGGCAGTCGTCTGTGAAGAGCTGCCGTGTTTACTTTCGTTTTGTTATTTGTTTAATTTTTACGTACATTGAAGGTCACCGGTTCCCACCTCCTTCTTCCCTTAACAACATACCTCGCTACACTACTGCCGAAGCCCGGGAGGAAGGAGGAACTAGCTGTCAAAGAGCCCTCACCTCTGTGGAGAATCCGTGTGCCATCGAGCATGGCTGAGCAGAGTCTGCCGGCATGGATGCTGAAGGCGGCTGGCTGGAGGGAGTTGCTGGGGGGACGTACAAACTCACTGCTGGCCACCTGGGTTGTGGAGGGGCGGCTGCCGTCTGCGATGGAGTGGAGGAGTCACTGCCGTTTTCCGAAGTCGGAGCCTGCTGCCATCTGCCTTGATGGGGAGGAGCAGGGAATGGAGGACTCCTGAACCCGGGGGACTCCTGAACCCAGAGGATTCACAGTCTCGTGGGTACACCCCGGCCTGCAAAGGGCGATGGGGGTATGTGGTAAGCAGGATGAGGCTGTGAGCCGTGAGAACAGTGCAAGGCCGGTGGCGTGATTGCTAATGAGCATCATCTGCGCACACACCAGTCTCGTATCTCAAGGAGGAGCTCGGAAGCATAAAAGGGGGAGCGATGACAGTGAAGGACGAGAGAGGACCAGGCCTGGACTTTACGTTATGTTTTGTCTGTGTGTGCGGCAGTCGTCCGTGAGGGGCTACCGTTTTTACTATTTTAGCTGCTCCATGTCAACCTTTCTCGATCATTGTGACAACTAAAATCTGCCACTCTCACACCATACAGGTGCTGGTCATATAATTAGAATATCATCAAAAAGTTGATTTATTTCACTAATTCCATTCAAAAAGTGAAACTTGTATATTATATTCATTCATTACACACAGACTGATATATTTCAAATGTTTATTTCTTTTAATTTTGATGATTATAACTGACAACTAAGGAAAATCCCAAATTCAGTATCTCAGAAAATTAGAATATTACTTAAGACCAATACAAAGAAAGGATTTTTAGAAATCTTGGCCAACTGAAAAGTATGAACATGAAAAGTATGAGCATGTACAGCACTCAATACTTCGTTGGGGCTCGTTTTGCCTGAATTACTGCAGCAATGCGGCGTGGCATGGAGTCGATCAGTCTGTGGCACTGCTCAGGTGTTATAAGAGCCCAGGTTGCTCTGATAGTGGCCTTCAGCTCTTCTGCATTGTTGGGTCTGGCATATCGCATCTTCCTTTTCACAATACCCCATAGATTTTCTATGGGGTTAAGGTCAGGCGAGTTTGCTGGCCAATTAAGAACAGGGATACCATGGTCCTTAAACCAGGTACTGGTAGCTTTGGCACTGTGTGCAGGTGCCAAGTCCTGTTGGAAAATGAAATCTGCATCTCCATAAAGTTGTTCAGCAGCAGGAAGCATGAAGTGCTCTAAAACTTCCTGGTACACGGCTGCGTTGACCTTGGACCTCAGAAAACACAGTGGACCAACACCAGCAGATGACATGGCACCCCAAACCATCACTGACTGTGGAAACTTTACACTGGACCTTAAGCAATGTGGATTGTGTGCCTCTCCTCTCTTCCTCCAGACTCTGGGACCCTGATTTCCAAAGGAAATGCAAAATTTACTTTCATCAAAGAACATAACTTTGGACCACTCAGCAGCAGTCCAGTCCTTTTTGTCTTTAGCCCAGGCGAGACGCTTCTGACGCTGTCTGTTGTTCAAGAGTGGCTTGACACAAGGAATGCGACAGCTGAAACCTATGTCTTGCATACGTCTGTGCGTAGTGGTTCTTGAAGCACTGACTCCAGCTGCAGTCCACTCTTTGTGAATCTCCCTCACATTTTTGAATGGGTTTTGTTTCACAATCCTCTCCAGGGTGCGGTTATCCCTATTGCTTGTACACTTTTTTCTACCACATCTTTTCCTTCCCTTCGCCTCTCTATTAATGTGCTTGGACACAGAGCTCTGTGAACAGCCAGCCTCTTTTGCAATGACCTTTTGTGTCTTGCCCTCCTTGTGCAAGGTGTCAATGGTCGTCTTTTGGACAACTGTCGAGTCAGCAGTCTTCCCCATGATTGTGTAGCCTACAGAACTAGACTGAGAGACCATTTAAAGGCCTTTGCAGGTGTTTTGAGTTAATTATCTGATCAGAGTGTGGCACCAGGTGTCTTCAATATTGAACCTTTTCACAATATTCTAATTTTCTGAGATACTGAATTTGGGATTTTCCTTAGTTGTCAGTTATAATCATCAAAATTAAAAGAAATAAACATTTGAAATATATCAGTCTGTGTGTAATGAATGAATATAATATACAAGTTTCACTTTCTGAATAGAATTAGTGAAATAAATCAACTTTTTGATGATATTCTAATTATATGACCAGCACCTGTACATGTGTCAAAATAGCCGGAGCAACTTTTCTCTATTTACGAATTTGACAAGACACACGTGCGAGTGATGTAAATATGCAATTTCCCACAAAAATCATTCCGACAGCTCTAAAATATAAACTTATAATAGGCTTATACCATAGTGAAGCAGGGTAAAACAAAAACACATTTTGGAAGGATTGATAATGTATTGGCTCATTTTTTAAATTTTGTTAATTTTGAACAAAAAAAAAAAAAAATCCATAGTGTACATTTAAATGTGCAAAATAAAAAAATAAATAAATGAATAACAACAACATAAATAATCTCTCTCCCGAAGTTTCTGTTTTCTGGTGCTTTATTAGCATGACAAATATCTATCCATTCACATCATGTGTGTATGTTCAATTTTATTGTTTTGCATTTTGTTAAGCTTACAGTTGCCTTGTCATAATATAATAATCAGTAGCAAATGTCTGTGAATTACCAAACTTTGCATCCATCATTTGAAGGAAAACAGGTTATTAAGCTGTATGAGCTTTGAAAAACATTTGCCATTCCAGATTAAATCTCACTAGTGAGACATTCTTATTATATTTTATCACCAGTTCAATAAACATCAGTGCTTCAAAGTAAGGCTATACTTAGGTTTTTGTTCATAATGCAGTTATATATCAAATATTGCTCTAGTATAATGTTCATATAGTTCACATATCACAATCATCACAAAGCTACAACATAATTTGTATTTCATAAAAATAAATCCAGCTGTTTTGATTAAGAAGACAATATAAAATAGTAAAAGAATGTAATCATATCTGACGGATTTATGTGTCCTGATGAGATGTTTGTGTAATGAAACTGTCATTTTCCCCCTCTTTTCCCCACCCATGTGATTTATATTTTATGTCATTGACTGAAATTTGCTCATGCGTCACCAGGGTAACGACTTTCTTAAAATACACCCGCTCATTCTGCATATGAATCACAGTCTTGCTTAATGCATTAGAGCTTCTATAGGTTCATTACTCAAGTAATTGGCCCTGGGTCAGGGAGGAATCTGAGCAAAAGGAACATTTTCTAGTAGTCGCAGTTAAAAAAAAGAAATCTTCTCATATTGTGAATAAATACACCAGGGATTACTATACTATCCACAGAAAAATTATGTCTTCTGTTGAAACCATTGTATGTTGTGTTTCAGATGCTGGACCCCAGCAGGAAGTCCTCACCAGGCTTCTTAACTAATTTCACCAGATCAACCAGTGTCACCAGAACAACCAGGCTTTGCATTTTCCCCCACTCCATTATGGATGTGCTGGTTCACCAGCATGGAACAGCATGGAAATTCATACTGAACTGAGCCAGTCTTTTTGTTTTAGAAGACTTGACGGCAATTGCAGTTTACTATGTGTTTGGTGATGACAGAGTATTAGGCTGTTTCTTAACCCATGTGAAAAAGAAGGGTACTTAAAGGAATAGTTCACTTTCAAATAAAAATTTCCTGATAATTTACTCACCCCCATGTCATCCCAGATGTCCATGTCCTTCTTTCTTCAGCCGAAAAGAAATTAAGGTTTTTAATGAAAACATTCCAGGATTATTCTCCTTATAGTGGACTTCAATGGTCTCCAAATGGTTGAAGGTCAAAATTACAGTTTCAGTGCAGCTTCAAATAGCTTTAAACGATACCAGATGAGGAATAACGGTCTTATCTAGCGAAACGATCAGTCATTTTCTAAAAGAAAAATCAAACTGTATATGCTTTATAGGGACAAATGATCGCACCACAAGTGCTTCCACCAGAACGCGATTCCGTATTCTTCAAAAAGCTTACGCTAAATGTCCCACGCCTTCCCTATTCAACTTACGGAAAAAACGGAACTGGCGCCGTGTTCGTTCCGTAAGTTGAATAAGGAAGGCGTAGGACATTCAGCGTAAGCTTTTTGAAGAATACGGAATCGCGTTCTGGTGGAAGCACTTGTGGTGCGATCATTTGTGCCTATAAAGCATATATATATATATATATATATATATATATATATATATATATATAGGCATATTATTCCTCGTCTGGTATCATTTAAAGTCCTTTGAAGCTGTAATTTTGACCTTCAACCATTTGGAGACCATTGAAGTCCACTATAAGGAGAAAAATCCTGGAATGTTTTCATCCAAAATAATCCTTAATCCTTAATTTCTTTTCGACTGAAGAAAGAAGGACATGGACATCTTGGATGACATGGGGGTGAGTAAATTATCAGGAAATTTTTATTTGAAAGTGGACTAATCCTTTAATTGTACTGAATGCACACTTTAAATATTAAATGTAAATTTTCCAAAACATGTACTTGCAGATACATTCTTGATAGTGTTTCTTAACACACTTAAGTATGCTTAAGTGCTCTTTATAATAATGTAAAAATAAGGCTTTACTTTAAAGTACATTTTAAAATTTTAATAATCTAAGTACACAATAATTTACAAATCTCATAAACTTATATTTTATTCACAATAGAATATAGATAACATATCAAATGTTGAAAGTGAGACATTTTGAAATGTCATGCCAAATATTGGCTCATTTTGGATTTCATGAGAGCTACACATTCCAAAAAAGTTGGGACAGGTAGCAATAAGAGGCCGGAAAAGTTAAATGTACATATAAGGAACAGCTGGAGGACCAATTTGCAACTTATTAGGTCAATTGGCAACATGATTGGGTATAAAAAGAGCCTCTCAGAGTGGCAGTGTCTCTCAGAAGTCAAGATGGGCAGATGATCATCAATTCCCCCAATGCTGTGGCGAAAAATAGTGGAGCAATATCAGAAAGGAGTTTCTCAGAGAAAAATTGCAAAAAGTTTGAAGTTATCATCATCTACAGTGCATAATATCATCCAAAGATTCAGAGAATCTGGAACAATCTCTGTGCGTAAGGGTCAAGGCCGGAAAACCATACTGGATGCCCATGATCTTTGGGCCCTTAGACGGCACTGCATCACATACAGGAATGCTACTGTAAAGGAAATCACAACATGGGCTCAGGAATACTTCCAGAAAACATTGTCGGTGAACACAATCCACCGTGCCATTCGCCGTTGCCGGCTAAAACTCTATAGGTCAAAAAAGAAGCCATATCTAAACATGATCCAGAAGCGCAGGCGTTTTCTCTGGGCCAAGGCTCATTTAAAATGGACTGTGGCAAAGTGGAAAACTGTTCTGTGGTCAGACGAATCAAAATTTGAAGTTCTTTTTAGAAAACTGGGACGCCATGTCATCCGGACTAAAGAGGACAAGGACAACCCAAGTTGTTATCCGCGCTCAGTTCAGAAGCCTGCATCTCTGATGGTATGGGGTTGCATGAGTGCGTGTGGCATGGGCAGCTTACACATCTGGAAAGGCACCATCAATGCTGAAAGGTATATCCAAGTTCTAGAACAACATATGCTCCCATCCAGACGTCGTCTCTTTCAGGGAAGACCTTGCATTTTCCAACATGACAATGCCAGACCACATACTGCATCAATTACAACATCATGGCTGCGTAGAAGAAGGATCCGGGTACTGAAATGGCCAGCCTGCAGTCCAGATCTTTCACCCATAGAAAACATTTGGCGCATCATAAAGAGGAAGATGTGACAAAGATGTGACATTGCATTCCTTTTTTATTCACAATTTGTACAGTGTCCCAACTTTTTTGGAATCGGGTTTGTATTTTGATTTGTTGACTAGCATCCTAACATATGTAATGTACTTGATTATAATAATAAAATTACATCTATATCACATTTAAAGTTAATATATTCTGGATGTACTAAATTGCAACATCATTATAAATGTGTAAATACAAGTATATTTAAATACATGGCATATAAGTTTTAATAGAAATTACATTAAAGTATATTTTAGTTTACCATAAATGCTTTTCAGACACTTAGTACACTTTAACATCATTTTAATCAAGTGATTATGAATTTAAAGATGTCCTACTTCAGTGGGTCGAAAACACTATCAGCTATTGCATTAAATATAAAACTATTTCATTTAATTGCAATTAACATGCACTGAAGTGTCCGAAAACATGACATTCAGTTCAAATTGTCACATTTCGTCTGTGTTTGATTTGGACTTTGAGTTGGTTTTTCAGTGTTTCCTGATCTGTTCCCTTTGTTGGCATTTGTTTCTTTGGTTACTCATTGTTTGATTATGACATGCACCTGTTTCTCATTTCTGTTCATTAGTATGACTTTGTATACAGTATTGTAACTGTCAAAAGTTTGGAAACATTACAATTTTCAAGTCAAGTCAAGTCACCTTTATTTATATAGCGCTTTTTACAATGCAGATTGTGTCAAAGCAGCTTTACAGTGATAACTGGTAAATAATTTTGGCTGCACAGCAGCTCTTAAAAAAAATGGTGTTATTGTCCAACTTAAGTAAATTCAGTATTGATTAATTCCGTTGTAAGAATCAATAGTTATTAATTTAGTTAATTTATCTATATCAGCACTGGAGTAAACAGTGAGGTCATCATCCAGCTCAGTTCAGTTTGCATACAATGGTGTCGTTGCAGACTGATCAAAACATTGTTCAATATCAAATGTCAAGTGTCCCCAACTAAGCAAGCCAAAGGCGACAGCAGCAAGAAGTCTCTTTTGCTCACCAAGGCTGCATTTATTGAATCAACAATACAGTAATATTGTAAAATATTACTATAATTTAAAATAATTGTTTTATATTTTAATACATTTCCAAATATAATTTATTCCTTTGATGGCAAAACTGAATTTTCAGCAACATTACTCCAGTCATTAAGGTCACATTATCCTTCAGAAATCATTCTAATATGCTGATTTGCTGCTCAGGAAACATTTATTATTATTAATGATGAAAACAATTTTTGCTGCTTAACATTTTTGTATTCTGTTATTTTGAGAAGTGTTATTCTGAGTTCGTTTTCGTTGAAGTATACTGCTTGCGTATAGATCCAGACTTTTTCATTCTCTGCGTCAAACAGCCGTGACACACACTTTATCCAGTATATACACATTTTATTATATGAATATATTATTTCTGTAATAAGTACTCTTTTTAAAGTGTACTTCTTTTTCACCAGGGAATACATGTTCCTGGTCTTAGTGGCCACAATTCATCAGTGTACGTTATTCCAAAGCAGTTAGTCTGACTATATTTGGGTGTAAAACAGCCATTGCATAATCCAATTGAGTTACGACGGACAAAATTAAGTTCCATCCACTCAAAAATACATCATAATGTAAAATTGGTTGCAAATGGCAATTCACACTAAGTTTGATTTGTATTTGTGCCATGAGCCATATAAATTTTTTGTTCACAGCACTATGAAACTTTACAAATGTACAGTAATTTAGGTTAGGGTCTTTGGGGGCACACATAACAATCCATTTTTGCTTTGCAAAACAAGCAGCCACTGGCAGAAAGCGAGGCTCAGGTGTTCTATTGTTCACTGATTACCCAATCCAGTGTATGGTAAGATTCACCAATTACCTCTTAAATAAGTCAGTTAAACTGTGCATCGCATGTAGCCCCTGAGTACAATTAGCAAACCCATTATCATTCTGCTATGAACATAATTGTCCCCCCTTGTGAGAGCACACAGCACCTTTTTTATTTTTATTTTCTATGCTTATTTTATATTATTTATTTTTTGGGTGAAATCAATCCTGCATCTACTGCATGACTACCACCACTACAGCACACATGCTAACCACTAGCCCAACATCACATAAGCATCTAAAATACATTAATGTCACCATACTTAGATATATAGGATTAGAAAAGTGCCATGTTTGACAAGGAACACACTAAGAACATAATTAATGGCTACTTAGAATATGCATAATTTGGCATGATTTTCAAATACTATTTTAGCATGTCAGTGTTATGTGATCAAGTTCATTTGTTGGAGAAGACAAGCAGGTTCAAACAAACAAAAACAACAAGACTAGCGAAATACAAGCAATTTAAGAAAGGATTTCTACAAAAGATTTTTAGCAATATGTTTTTAATGTTTTGTTTATTTAAAAAATGGCATAAAAATGTTTCCATCATGTCTAAAAAAGAAATTTCAAGCAGAAGTAAGCCATTGCTTAACGAGAGATTGAAAGCTGAAAGTTTTCCCTCCAAAATGGTGTCACTTCCTGAAGGATGTGATTAGTCAAATTTTATAAAAGACTAAAAGGAAGGAATAATATTGGGCATCTAGGGAAAATGTAAAAACCACTTAAAATAATATGTTTTGCATTGAGAAGCTTCAATTTACAATTGGCAAACAAAAATTAATATGAATTGAGTGATTTAATCCAAGTCTTGCAAAGAGATGTGATCGCTTATGATGAACAGATTTATTTTAGGCTTTTACTCACAGCTGTGACCAAAAGTATTAATTCATAATAAAAGTACACATTTTGTTTATGGCAAAGTTTCAGTTGTTGTGGAGTTGATTCGCAATGTTTCGCAATGGCTCTCTCACAATTCTGCCCCAAAACATGGCCATGAATAAAGAATGGTACCAAAACTGCCTGCAAGAGCAACTTCTCACAATGATCCAGGAGCAATTTCGTGATGATCCATGCATGATGGGTCACCATGTCACAAGGTTAGAGTGATAATGAAGTAGCTCGGAGATCATTTTGGATCTGTGGCCAGGCAACTCCCTGGATCTTAATCCCACAGAAAACCTATGGTCAATCCTCGAAAGAGGAGTGGATAAGCAGATGTCCACAAATTGTGATCAACTCCGAGCACTAAGAAGGCAAAAATGGATCACCATCAGTCAGGATTTGGACCAGAAGCTGATATCAGGATGCCAGAGCGAATTTTAGAGGTTAATATGAAGAGGTCAACACTGTAAATATATTGAATGTTTTTGCCAATAAAAGCCTTTAAAACTTATGAAACTTATCAGTGTTTTCCAGTATATCATAGAAACATTTGAACAAATACTGAAGTTGAAAACTTTGCCAAACACAAAATTTATGTCACTGCCAATACTTTTGGCCACGGCTGTACATCTAAACAATGATTGACACAAATAAATGGAGCACATTACGTATGGTAAACACGGAAGCTAAAATGTGCATGCATGATGCATGAGAACTAATGAGGCTTGTTCTAGTGCGGGACACATTCACAAGCTTCCTTGTTTATGTGATGCATATAAAGCAATCATATTTCTTCACAACACTTGGATAAAACCATTGATTGACATGAATTTTCTGTGAAGCTGCTTTGAAACGATATGTATTGTGAAAAGCGCTATACAAATAAATGTGAAATGAAAATTAAATGAAAACATTTGATTCATATGGATATGTTTTGCAAAACCTTTATGACCTTTTTGGATCTTCTAAATTTGGTTACATGGACATTCAATGGAGGAATAGAAATCTTTCAGGTTTCATTTAAAATGATCTTAATTTGTCTTTTCGAAGATTAACCAAAGCCTTATGGGTTTGGAATGACATGAGGGTGAAGGTGAACTATCCCTTTAAGATATGTTGGGAGACATGAAGATGTCCTGCAAAGTAGAAATGCTCCAAAATATGTTTGAAAAAGCACAAATGCAAATACTTAAGAAGCATTTGAAAGGGAGATGGAAAATATAAAGAGGTGAGAATTGAAATGATTGAAAACCAAATGAAAAGCTTGGCGATCTTGCCACCTCATTCAAAGGTTGTGGATTGTGGAAGAGATCTCTTCAGAGAGATTTATATGCAAATTAAGTGAATTTTGTCTACTAAATCGAGGAAGTTATAAGCTGTATTTAAGCTGACTTTAAGTCTTGATATTTGTTTTCATATTTGCTGACTGTCAGCGCAAAATGTTAAGGCGCGAGTTCTGAGCTCAGAGACCTTTTTAGCATTCATGTGTTGGAATCTCATTGTTTGTATCTCCCTTTTATCCAGCTCTCCCCATCCGCTCAGAAGTGGAGGTCATTTAACACTCTGTAATTCGGCCTGTCTATTCCATCGCCCCATCCACTGCACGGTTCTGCACCAGCGCTTTTCTCTCCCAGTCTTTAGAAGATGATCTACCGAGCTTTCTCTTCAACAACCTTGCCGCTTTATGGTTTAAAAAGCTGCACAGGTCCCTGGGGCAATCACATTCTTCTTTGCTAAATCCGCAGTCAATTGCATTGTCTTTAAGAAAGCTCTGCCCTGGGACACTCATTTGTTGCCGTTCAAGAAAGAATGCACCTCCTGCTTCTCTGTGGTGCATTTTAGACATATTTCAGGTTGGTTCTCGAGGTGTAAATTAACCAAATGCAGAGGAGTCTCCCTCAGTTGATGCTTGTGAAAAGGCATGTAAATTTATTATTCAGGTTTATTATTTAGTTTGTGAAAGTGATAAAAGGGATAGATTCTGGCATAGAGGATATTAAAGTATTTGAATAAATATAATTAGTTACTGTACTTAAGTATCATTTTTGGCTACTTTGTAGTTTTACTGAATATCAAAGGTATTAGCAACTTTCACTCTCTACTTGACTACATTTTTGATAGTGTAGAATTCACAGTACCCATAAAAGAGTATAGGCAAAAAGTACCCGGATGACCTGTTACTTCCAGCGTGATTCTGAAGTGTGCATACTATGGACACTTGATAAGACAGCATGGCGGATGTAGTACGTCCGAATTACAGTCATACTACACACATTCAAACTATATAGAACATACTTTTTTAGCGGTTGTCAAGTAATTACTTATTCAAAATAAGTATCTTCTCAAGAGAGTATGCGATTTCACATGCAGCCATTGCATGGCACCTAACTTGTTCTGCAGCACTTTATTTCTGCTACAAAAAAAGCACTATCGCCATCTACAGGGCATTAAAGGTACTATATCTTGTGCATTTTGCCCTTACCCAAACTTGCCAACAAGGCTACTTAGTGCATAGTCCTCAAAACCTAAGAGACATGCCAGTGAAAAACAAAAAATTTAAGCCTACATTTATTACAAGTAAAATACTTAAGTACTGTTAAAATCAGATACTCTATGACTTTAACTCAAGTGGTATTGTAAGTGGTGACTTGTAACTTGTAATGGAGTCATTGTCACTATAAGTTATCTTTACTTTTACTTAAAGGTGCAATATGTAATATTTTTGCAGTAAAATATTTTGTAGAAACCATAGAAACACCAAAGACGCTTTAATATATTACACATTTTAATAGACAAGGGAACAACTGTTTTGATATATTTACAGACAGAAAACTAACTATTGTTATATAGCTCAACACGTTTAGTCTTATTGTTTAAATCTAATTTTCTTGATTTTTTTGTCAGTACCATGCTTTACCATGCCTCAGAGAAAAACACTATTTTGTCAAGTAGCTAACATAGCATAATCAAATGCAGCTTTATTTTTAGTAACAGTAATACAGAATTTTCTCCATCATACAATACGTTTTAAAATGAATTGCATGCCATTTAACAACACAAGCCATCCAGCATTTAAAATGATATTCTAAAATCGATCTAGTTTACTGCAGTGTGTCTCAAACAAGTGTCTCACAGCAGCCACCGCACAGAGTAACGTTATACCATCATTTTCAACACACTCAAATGTATCTAATATGATAAACAGAGCTGCGTTACTTCATACTCATGACCGGACTGGCTCTGTTTTTGGTGGGCTCTGGCTTATGCTCCGTCGCGGGCATGGCTGAAGGCTGACTGGGCTCTGGTTCCGGAGTGGGGCTAGTGATGTTCTCTTCAACAGGGTATGTGGTGAACGTTGTGAGTCACATTGAACCCACTCCACATATTGTGCGAAAGTCCTTCGAAGACCTTCCAATGACAGGAGTGCCTTAATTTGACCTTTCGTTAAGGCTGGTGTTGTAAAAGATGCAGAGCAAGTATTCGGGATAATGGGTGAGGCACGGCAGATCTAGAAAGTTCCTCATGTGGTCCTCGAGGGAACGATCTCCTGCTCAAGCAGCAGGACATGGAAAGCATGGAAAGGGTTCCTTCATCCCACCAGCTCCCCCTTGGTCCCCCGCTCTACTTCCGCCACGGTCTTGCGAGCCTTCTGCTGCCCTCAGTCTCTCCACCCCTATGGCTACAGCGGGGCTCCTTGGCTCCTCCCACCTTCAGCTCCATTAGAGACCCTCAGCCTTGCGGCTCCCCCTTGATCAGTTGTCGCTCTACTTCCACCACGGAAGTGCTGTGCTCAGTCTGTGCTCAGTCTCTCCACCCCTACAGCTACCGCCTCCTCATCCACCTCCAAAGCCCCTACTGCCCCTCCCTCTTCATCATCTGTTACAGGACGTACTTTCACAGTTATATTCATTTTGTTGTAGGCTGTGTCCGAAATCGCACCCTACACCCTTAAATACGGCACTATTTGAGGGGACAGCTATTTGTAGTGGTGTCCGAAACCATAGTGGACGATGTTGAGTGCACTCATTCAATCCCACAATGCACTGCAATAACGAGCGTACAACCGATGCACGCTCAACGGCTAGAGAATACCCATAATGCACCGTGAGAGTCACGTGCTGAATGAATTCCCGCGTCTCGCCAGGAGATGGCGCCCGCAGCTGAATCAATCATCCATTCATTTTCCAAACCGCGCTGGTCCAGTATAATATCATACAGGTATAATTTCCTTTTTAATTGATCATTAAATCGTTTAATTAAGGTTTGTATATGCTACTTTTCATGGCAGAGTTTAACATAAATATTCATTACTACTGGAGCTGCCAGTTTGCTACATTTCAAATGATCATTAAACAGCAAGCACAAACTATGCAAAATCGGCAGCCCTTCCAGCGCACTCAGTGTCCGAATTCACTCACTTGTTTCATTCACTTCTTCAAGTGGACTATATTAGTGGAGTAATGTAGGGAATAGTGAATGAGGGTATAGGGGGCGATTTCGAACACAGCAGTAGTTTTCATGGACTTTCAGTTTGTTTTCATCAGTCAAAAGTGTTTCTTTGGCTTTGTTTCCTGCCACTCATTAGTTTTTATGGTTATATATGATTAGTTTGTTCAGTTCAGCTGTGTTTGATTAATTATCTTGTTTCAATCTGCATTTAAGTTCCGTTCTCTCCTCAGTTCACGGACGGTTGTTGTTTGTGTATGTGGACACGCTGTAATGTCTGATTGCTTGCCGATTAAACTTCATTTATATTTGTTAATCCTTCAGTCTTCATCTTCAGTATTGTGACAACAATGTAGTCTTCATTTAATGAGACACCTGAGATTGTTTGTTTTTACAGCTTTTAACAAGAAACTTTCTTGAATTTGTTGTTGTATAAAAATGAAATCTGGTTATGTTGTAATTTCTTTCCAATCCACATGGTTGAGATACAGCAAACTTAAAACGGCTTAAATGTATATCCTGTTTTCAATGTTAAAATACTTTTTCCTAGCTTAATATGCAGAGATAACTATAAGGAAGAAATCTGTTGGTCAATTAACATTGTTGTATCCAGTTGTAATAACAACACTTCAACTTAGAAGTGATAAGTGTAATAAGCATCCGAACCTTTTACTGACATGTTCACTGTATGTGTGCTGTGTGGGCTTAGTGTCATGTAACTAATTAATGAACATGTGCAGTGAGCAATTAGGCCCTTGTCAAATCACTCTGAGATGTTCAATAATACAAAAGGCTCATTAAAATGCTCACTGCAACATGATTTCCACATTTATCTAGGACACTTATCTGCATCCTTTATTTATCTCAGTGACTGAGTTCTGTCTTATTTGGAGACATATTGAATTAGCAAGTCTTATTTAAAGAAAACAGCTGCGTTTTTTACCCCAGACATTGTCCTTGAGAGATCTCAAAAATAACGTGACAATACAACAACTGCCTGTTGAATCCTGTTTAAATGCAAGACACATATTCAAATGCATATGCCTATACTTACTCCTCAGACTAACAATTAGAATTAGCAAACAATTGAGACATTTGAAGTGTTTACAACCTAATATTCATGCAAGGCTCATTTTGTGTAAGATTATCTAAGTTCTTATAACATGCTGTGCCTTTAATACATTATTTAAAAAAGCAATGGGACATTGAACTGTATATTTGTGGAAAGAGTCATTTATTTAATTTATTTTATGTATGTATAGCAGGAATTCAGGGAGAATAGTTTGGAGAAACTGAGAATTCAGGTGTGCTATATGGTAACCTTTATACACTCAAAGGTTCTTTACACATAGTAACAGTTCTATTTAGAACTGAATGTCCTGAAGAACCCTTTATATGCTGAAATGGTTCTTTGTGTTAGAGTTTAGGGTTCTTTATTCCCACCTTTTTGTTTTTCAAATCTGTAACTGTCAAAGCCACATTATTATTGGTTTTCTGGAGCTCAACCATCCAAATACAGACTGTCAACACACTCTCAACAGGTAAATGATTTCTTTCTTAAAATGTCTGTAAAATTTATGATTAAAAAAAAAAAAAAAAAAAAAAAACTATTGCTTGGGATTTATGCATAAACATACCCAGTAACAAAAAAATAAACAAACAAGCATTAAAGCTATCCCATGACTTTATATCACTTTTCGTTTCAACATTGTAAAGGGCTCACGTCATTGTTTGCTACTTTTGGCCTTCATAAACATAATTATTTTTGCATAAAACAAATGGAATAGACAGACTGTAACTCTAAACTCAATTGTGTATTTCAGATGCTGTCACTCCCCACAACCTCATCATCTGCACCACTCAATTACACCAAAATGATGGACTTAAAGACATCATTGAGGATTGTGAAGATATTTCACTGGAACTTAGTTTTCACTAGGCATACATCTATTTTCTGTTTCTAATTTGTGTTTTATTTAGTTATGTATTTATTCAAAGGACTATATGTTAATATTCTTAACATATAAAGTGAGAAAATGAGATCTGAGCTAAAATCAATTTTAGGATCACAGAACATAGTGGTGGGTCACAGCGCAAGTAATGGAGACTGACAACTGTGGCAGAGAAAACACATAGCTAAGAGTTATGATACTATACACACTGTAGATCAACAGAAATACATTATCCCTCATAGACAGATAACATTTTATGACATGCTGCCATTATGAGGCCTTTTGTATTAGCAAGATAATTGTCAATAAAATTTTATGAATCTTCATATTTTATAATTCTACACATTAAAACACATTTATCTAAAATGACTCCTGTGACTAAATCCATTTTAATATTTTACATGTTTGAAAGAGCTTTATCTAATCAGTCTCATGGATGCCCCACCGATCCAATTTTATCTCTTAAGGTCCGTTCACACCAAGAATAATAACTATATTAGCATATACACCAGCGGACAATATTGTTCTGTTTATTCTGCAGTTGTCGTCTAGCGCTTTAAACGCTTGAGCTCTTTAAAGCAGGACGGATTCTGATTGGCTGTCACTGTTTTTATCATTCATCTTTAAAAAATCGATCTGAAAATGATTCCAACAATATAATTTCTCTGTGCAGTTACCATTACAGTTGTGGTGTGGACTCTCCCTATTCTTTTATATTTAGAACGATTTTTAGAACTATACCGTTATCATTATCATTATAGCTTTCGTCCTTGGTGTGAACGAGCTCTGTTTTGCCAGAGTAAAGTTTTACCTAATATAGCAAATGATCCTCCAAAATCCATTGTCTAAAAATTGCTTTTTAAAAATTCATTTCATCACAATTGAGTGTGTGTTTTAATATGCTTAATGATCAGGCAAATTAATCACACTATAAATGCACCAAGGTTTTGGCTATTAGAGCTAAGCAGATGTGTTTGTTTAGAAATAGAATTTAAGAGGTTTAGAAGTACTGTCCCCTTTTGTACACAGAATAAAACAATTAGGATTTATATTTTTATTTATCATTATAATAGATGGATTTTGTATTTAAAAGTATATTTAAACATCTTTTCAACATCTTAAATTTGGCATGAAATGGAAGTTGCGATAGTCTTTTCTTTCCTATTGTGACATATCCGCGTGAAATAGCTTTTTGAATGATAACAAATGTAGGCGGTACTTGAGTATGTTCATCGGTAATTGATTGGATGGTTGTGGTTTGCTATTGGTTGATCTCATGTGAGTGACAGGTTGTCCCGCCCTCACACCAGTCAACACGTCATCAGAGAAGTATGCTGTGCCCGAAATCGCATACTCTCTTGAGTAGGTACTTATTTTGAATAAGTACTTACTTTGTGACCGCTAAAAAACTATGTTCAATATAGTCTGAATGAGATCCTCTACCGAGGTCTCATGGGATAGGAAGGTGTCCATCGTATACACACTTCAGAATCTTGCTGGAAGAAGTCATCCGGGTACTTTTTGCCTACTCTTTTATGAGTACTGTGAATTCAGACATACTACTCTTCTCACATACTATATACTGTAGTAGGGAAGTATGCGATTTTAGATGCAGCAGTAGACGCGCATAGCCAGACCTTCAGAATGACGGCAGAAGGTCTGGACTCAATAGCAGCTTTCATTGGCCAAGGACCGCCCAAGAGGACGTCTGACTAACATATAAAGCAACCAATAACAGTTTGATTTGTACAGTGTCATGTTTAGGGTCGTGAAAATGTAAAGTCGATGTCCCTACAATAACAGACTGGCGTGTAAAACTCTTGGACGGATTTTAAAAAGTCTGTGTCATGAATTTCACATACATTACATACTTTTGAAAATTCAGCATTTAGTTGATACTAATAAGTGCTCATCGTTAACAGTTGTAAACACGACCGCTTTCTTCTTCCATAAGGGGGTTTGGCATCACGGCAGCTTTGTTTCCAGGCGGACCTTAAAGAACGCGACACACGTCTCCCGCAAATCCGATGATTACTTTGAAACTCCCTATGTATTTCCAAAATTGTGTGCCATATGCATCAGACTTTTGGCTAAGGGCTAAGGACATCTGAGGCTGAGACTTTCAGAGAAGAGAAGAGATGTCGCTGCAAGAGGGAGGGGAAGTTATTTTGTTTAAAGATTACGAGGGCAGATGAATTTTAAACAAAATAATAATGTGCATGGATAAATCATTTATAATAAACAAGGCAATATTACATTAAAAATATTTGCGTTTTCCATTGTGTTTTTTATTGTGAGAAAGAAAGTGTCTTGTAATGTTTGCTTTTCTTTTCAGCAGGAGTCAAAAATGATGGTTGTTTATCAAACAGTACATGCCAAATTTAACAACTCTCTCTGCTTACATAGCCTATTTTAGTGCTCGACTCTCAGCTGGATCATTTCAAAATGTTTTGGGGCGACCATAAATATCTCAAAATCTCAGCATCTATCTCATCTCACTATACTATCTCAGCTTTTTCAAAAGGTCAGTGAGTAAATTTTTAAAGAGTCTACAAAAGGCTCTGCAGTAATTATACTGTATATATGTATTTGTACATTAGGAACAATGTGTGTGCTTTGAGCCCCCAATGGAGAGATGGGGGCGTTTAGAATCTGAAGTGCTGCGAATCTGAAGTGCCTCATCCACGCTATTGAATCAGCTTCTATTTAATTGCTTTTGTACAGCCTAAAATGAGCTTTTTATTAATGCCATAGCAGATACATGAAACGTCTATTATGCAATCAGGATTCCCAAGGTTAGAGTAAATAATTTTGTTTCAGACTAGACATGTAAACTCCTAAAACTTTAAGAAACAGAGGTGGCAGTCTCGAAAAGTGCAATAAAAAAAGAGTGCAATATTAAATCAGCTGCAACATATTTGTCTTAATCCTCCTTTATCCAGAATCAATAGTCTCTGTGAAGTCAGGGCATTTCTTTAGAATGCAGTGGAGCACTGGGTTGTGAACCTCTGATGCCCATACTGATGCCTGACACTGGCTCCAGTAATGCCTGCTAAACAGCAGAGTGATATGAGCCCTGTCACTGAATTGACGCTAGCTTTGCTTACTGTGATTCTAGAGATGTTGAGAGGCTTTCCACCAGCATGAGAGAATTTATTCCTGCTGAACACTACTTCGCAGGTCATTAAAACTCAATAATCCATGTGGGAGAAAAAATGCAGAGGTGTCAACACATTCTCACATGTCTTCAGCATAGATCTTTCCAGTGAAAATCTTAACCCCAGTGGAAAAGGTTTGGTTTTATCTATGACAGGGCATTTTAAAAATCAATCACACTATATAAATGCAAACCAAAAACAAACAGTGTTGGTTACCATTGACTTCCACTGTAGGAACAAAGTATAATATCTTCTTTTATGTTCCACTACTTTAACTTCTTGCATAAAAATGCACAGAAATGCATAAAAATTTCAGTTGTCACTCTTTATCGCCCAATAACGTCTTAGTAAGATGATATTTAAATGCTTAATTTTGTTTTATCAAAGTGCTGCAGTTTTAATTGTGGAGGGCAAAACTTATAATGGAATATAATGATGACTGAGAGATAGTCAAATACATTTTCCTCAACAGCCTGTTGTATCTATTTGATACATACATTTTTAACACAGTTTTTCTAAAGAATTATGTATGGATAAATTATGTATATTATTAACTGATTAAAGCCATAAAAAAATAGTTTTGTTGGTATAAATATACAGTATGCATTTAGATTGCTTAATAGACTGATATTTTTGACTTGAATAAAACCAGTTAATTAATGTTACCATTTTAGTTAACCTTTTTTTTTTTTCAATGCAGTGTCACTACTAACATTTACTATACAGAGCAAAATACAATACTTAATAAGAATGAAAACATGACACATAATATGCAATACTTATATTGCATTCAATATTTTGTCTCACAACTAAGATTGCTAGAAATAATGGTAGAAATTTTTCAGTCTTATCCTTGGTAGGGACATGTTCATCAGTCCTCAGTAAGATAAATGATCTATAAATGAAATGAGATGACACCAAAGTTGGTTGTTTGGGGAAAAAAACATCAAAACATTGCAAATATTCTGTGAATAGATTAAACCAAAGATGAGTTGTTTGGAATAAACAGCAACTGCAAAACAAAATATTCTGCAGAAAAATGTAGTCAAAAATGAGTTGTTTTGACAAAAAACATAATGCTATTGCATGGCTGATTGGGGAAGAAGAAAAAAAACCCAACTCAAAATATTTCAAATATGCTGTGAAAAGATGAAATCAAAGATTTGCTATTACATTAAAACCTCATCCCAACAATACAGTATACTCTCAGAAAAATGGTACAAAAGATGTCACTGGGATGGTACCCTTTAAAAAGGTTCTAATACCATTTAATATGTACACTTTTGGTACCGATATGTACCTTTGAGGTACTAATATGCACTCTTTAGGTACAAAGGTGTACCGTTTGAAAGGCTACCACCCCAGTAACAGCTTTTGTACTTGTACACTGAGTGTATGTTGGGGAGTTTCATGGTTTGTGGCTTTACTGCCTCGGGGCCAAAACAGCTTGCTATCATAAATAGAAAAATGAATCTCCAGGTTTTTCAGGATATTTTGCTGGAGAATAAGGCCATCGTTGGCAGCTGAAGCTCAACAGAAGTTGGGCCAGACAACAGGACAACAACCCAAAGCACAAGAGAAAAATAATGGCTTCAACACAAGAAAACATGCTTTTGTGGCAGAGGCGTGACCTCAACATGATTGAGATTACACTAGAGATCCAAACTACTGCTAAACAGAAACTGTTTTTTAAAGCAGAATGGTGAAAAATTCCTCTTGCACAATTACAGGAAACGTGTGGTTGATGGTATTTCTGCCAAAGGAGGGTCAAAAAGTTGTTAAACTCAAGAGTTCACATGCCTATTCCATCATCCCCTTAAGAACAATGTGGATTTACTTTCAAATTGTAACACATTTAGATAAGTTTAACATGTGCAGGACGATGATGCATCAGCAAATGTGTTACTATGGGAAATATAGAAACATTAAAAACAATAAAAATAGAAACATTTGCTAATTTAGTTGTTATAGCACAAAATGTCAAATATTAAAAGAGGGGTAAGATGGCCCCTAGTGGGATAAGTTGGCCCCTACTTTGGGTAAGAAGCTAGGTTATAGCTAGGTAAAGGCTTTTATTTTGACAATTTAGTTGATTATAATTGAATAAATGATGACAGACAAAGCAGAGATTCATCTGAAATTATTTTACGACTTATAAAGCGTTATTTGAATATTTATTTATTTATTTATTTATTTAATTGCCCATATTTTAATTGAAGATTGAAGATATGTCATAATAGCAACAGTAATTGAAAATATGTCATAATAGCAACACTATGAATGCAAATTTAATGATTTTACTCAACTAACCTATAGGTTTTAATGAAAGCAAAGATGTCTGAAATGTACATCTAATTCATGGAAATACTAAATAACAACCACATTAATTAGTTATTACATTTTAAAATAATAACACTAGTAGCAATATGCCACTTGCCCAAAGGGTCTAATTTTTAAGGTCTTTTTACTTCAGAATAAAAACTATACTTTTACTCCACAAATCCAAAAACATTAATGTGTCCACAAATCCCTCATTAACAAATAGACACACAAAAAAAATTTATATTCAACATAATATAAGGTCATAGATCATTATTTTCCTAAGATGCAAAATTATAACAATCAACCTCAAAACTGTTTCAGCCTAGTAAATCTCGCAAATGTTGATATTCAGGTGAAATGACAAAATTAAAAATAGCATAGCCATTCATCAAAAATTCTGAGATGAGATTTTGTCTCATCTATGGTCAGGAGAAAAAATTAAGGTGGGGGGGTCATCTTGCCCTAGGGGGGCATCTTACCCCAACCTACCCTACATGTTCATCAGAGTCAAAACAAACTGTTTTTGCCCATCGTTGAGACTCAGCTTAAAATCTGATCATAATTTACAGTCAATTTATGCAAGAAATCCAGTGGGTTCACATATTTTTCCTGCGACTGTAAAAGCTCTCTTCCTCAGCACAGTGAGAGAAATAAATTCCATCTTTTTTGTTCTCCTCCCTGTTGACATCTGGAACCAGCCTCTATTACTTTCACCTAAGCCACCCCTCTTAGCATGCTAAGAACTGACATACAGCGGGCAGCCTGGTGTTCTGGCTGAGGGTTTCAGAGCTTCTAAGGTTTCTTTGATATCTGGCCTACATGCTACTGCCACTCCCAGCTGATCCCAGCTCCCCCCACAGGGAGGCTGGAGAGTTTGATGAGAGTTGGGGTCCTGATGAAAGCTCCAATGCAAATAAGAGTGGGTTATCTTCTTCTCATTTATGACAACTAATTGATCCCTCAGCGCATTCATGTATGGTTCTGGGAGAGACTTGAGAGCGTTACACACTCAAACCCCCTGAACACACACAACATACCAGCACAGACATCTCATCAAATGGGCTCAGAAACAAACTCTTCATGTCCACACTTGAACAGTACCAGAAAGTACCATGGTATCATGGTTTATTTCAAGTACTATGGAAGTACCATGATTTTTTGATTGTGTACAATGGTATTCTTTTAAGTAATCAGGAGTACATAATAAAATTTAAAGTTAATTACTTAACTTTAAAGTAATTACCTTTAATTTCATGTTATATGTAAGCAATGCATGTTAACTGCAATTAACTGAAAAGAGTATTATAGTTTATTTATATATTAAATGCAATTTGAATAAGACTATACACATCTATATGTGATTTCATAATTACCTCTATTGTCTTTGATAGTTAAAGTGTACTGCCAAATGTACTGAGAAACATTTATGGAAAAATTATGGTCATTTCTATTGGAACTTATATGTATTTAAACATATTACACATTTGTGATGATGAAGTTGCAATTTAGTACATTTAAAATATAATAAGTTATACTTTATTATATATTATATTTAATAATATGTGTATGTGTACAAAATAAGTGTACTTTTAAGCACAATAAAACATTATTACAACATGATTTATAATGTACTTTAAATATTACGAAGTGCACTCAAGTGTGATAAGAAACACTGTCATGAAAGTGCACTCTAAGTACACTTAAGTGGCCTTTTATTATTATATTATCTGCATTATTATATTATCTTTTAAAAATACTTTTAAAGGAGTCATGGACTGCATTGTTTTATAATGTTTCCTGCGATGCACTTATGTTAGTATGCTTTTTACATCAAAAATTGTCATAATTTAAAAATAAAAGGCATTTTTCCTACCCTGATTTTAGCCCTCTTATTTGAAATCTCTGTTTGAAGGGGCGTGTCTGCTGTGAGACTTCAGTGTAAACGCCTACTGCTGTGATTGGCTGACATATTTGCATATGATATAGCTAAGTATTACTCTCTTTTAAAAACCTTTAGCACGTTTTTACTATTACAGCTCTCAAGGTTAACTAATTGTGAAAAGTGTTGATTATAGCATTGGATTTAGATCTATGGCATTATATTGTGGTGGCATGAAAGGTTGCAGTGATGAACATTGTAGCCGATCACAGACATGTTGTTGAGCCCATGAAAGCAGTGATCTTGTCATTGCAACTCAATTTCTGCACACTAACGAATGCTTTCATCATAACTAACAGTGCAAACACGATGTAACTAATAGTTCCCTTTCAAAGGCTACACTCTAAGCTGCGCTTTATTCAGCGCTGTGGGAACGTCTTTAGTCGTGACCAGCTGTGAGTATATGTGTAAAACAACGTCAATGAAATTGACCTATATTTATAGCCTTGCGTGATGTCATTGGAATGCGTCGTAAGCGAGGCTATAATTAGATGTGCCACAGGTGCATCAGCAGGTCTTTTGTCTTCAGAGGCCACTCTGTGAAGTTGTGTGAACTGTGTATCTCAAAGCATCTATCATTTCTCTCTTTCCCTCTTGTCAGGAGTTAGATTTGATAGGCAGAGCGCAGAAAACTTTCTCTCATCTGTTCCTCCTTTCACTCTGCAGTGCAAGTGAAAGTGAACGTTTCATATATATTATATTATATTATATAGAGAGAGAGAGGAAGTATGACTGAACAAGGCAGACGGTGTGTTCCTCCGTGTTCGCGTCCAATCTCCGAAACGGACACACACCCGAACTGTTTTGTTTGTTTGGGGGAAGAGGACGCTGTCCTTGCGTTGGAAGGCGGCGAGTTCGAGCATTGTGAACTGTTCACAGTTAAGATGCTTCGTGCTCGTCTCTCTTTCTTCCAGGGATCAGCACCCGCATTAAGATCGTGGGGCTCGCAAATGGATCTCGCTGACGAACGGGAGACGGGTCCTGCCCTTTCGCCCGATTTTTCACCTGATCCACGCATCTCCTCGCGCACTCCGGTGCTTCTTCAGCTCACGCGGGGGACAATGATTCTCTTCTCGAGTTTGCTGCCTCTGAGCGTTCCTCACGTGATGATAAAGCCATTGAGGAATTACTCAAGGTAGTACCTAGCAATAGTCCTGGAGGGCCTGGTTGAGACTCCCTTTGAACCGTTAGAGTCAGTTTCTGACAAGCTGTTAACTCTAAAAATGTTTTTTCTCATGGCTATAACTTCTCTAAAGAGAATTGGGGACTTGCAGGCTCTGTCTGTTGTGCCATCCTGCTTAGACTTTGCCCCAGGAATGGTGAAAGCTATTTTGCATCCTCACCCTGACTATCTGCCGAAGGTACCTTTCTCGACCTTGCATCCAGTCACTCTTGAAGCCTTCTGCTCTCCGCCGTTCACAACGCCGGATCAGGAGAGACTTCACAGACTGTGTCCAGACTCTTCAGACTTATGTCCACCGCACCAGCCAGTGGCGTAAGTCAGAGCAACTATTTGTTTGTCATGGTGGCCATAACAGGGGTGCGGCCGCCACAAAACAGACCATGTCACATTGGGTGAGAGATGCTATTGCCCTTGCCTATGAGGCACGTGGTCACACTTCGCTAACGGGTATTAGGGCTCATTCCACCAGGGGAGTTGCCTCTTCTAGAGCTTTGGCAAGGGGCGCTCCCTTGCAACATGTTTGTGATGCGGCAGGTTGGTCCTTACCGCACACATTCATAAGCTTTTATAGTTTGGATGCTCATGTTACTCCGGGCTCTCATGTCCTTGAGTCGACATCACAAGCTAGTGTCTGAGACTCTCTGCTTGTGACACACTTCACAGCCAGGGGGTCCGGGGACACAGTGAGGCGGTATGGGAATTCTCGTTCCCACAGCGCTGAATAAAGCGCAGCTTAGAGTGTAGCTTTTGAAAGGGAATGCCCCGGGTTACTTCACTGTAACCCTGTTCCCTGAAAAGGCGGGAACGAGAAGCTGCGCTTCATTGCCGCACTGGGATGTCCCAGGACTGCTCTTCAGACAAAATATCTGCTGATGCACCTGTGGCACATCTAATTATAGCCTCACTTACGACGCATTCCAATGACGCCACGCAAGGCTATAAATATAGGTCAATTTCATTGACGTTGTTTTACACATATATTCACAGCTGGTCACGACTAAAGACGTTCCCACAGCGCTGAATAAAGTGCAGCTTCTCGTTCCCACCTTTTCAGGGAACAGGGTTACAGTGAAGTAACCCGGGGCGATCCGTAAAATAAAATGGGAGTTCTGGCACGAGTCCAGAACTCAGTCACTGATAAACACAGTTGATTCACAGCTTCAGTGTGCGCTGTTTGATTGACAGCTCCAGTGATTGTAAAGGGAGCGTTCTTTGATCGCTTTCTATATATAATTTAATCACCGTTTAAATAACAGATTATTTTCATCCTTCTAAGAGAAACAATGTGAAGTTGACCGTTTAGTCACTGGTTTTATTTACTGACACACAGACAAACTGTACATGAATCATTACATATCAGATCAGGCATTAGAATTAACACAGTTACATGTTGTTCCATTACTGTCGAGTCCATATCATAAAAGTTTGCAAAAAATTGATTTACCAAAGAATCCACAGTGAAATGTACCAAATACAAATAAATAATGCTCAACTGAGACATTCACACTGTTGAAAATAAATAACCATATTCCTAGAATTAGGATCCTTTAAAAGGTAATGTTAATTTTAGTCCTGTATCTTTCTTCTCTCCTCGTCATCTCACTAACACACCAGTGGGCGGGGCTGAAGTTGCAATGATGAAGTAGGCGTTGATTTTTTCTGCGGAGGTGGCTTTTCACCAATAGGCACATTCCAGGACGAGTTGTTCGCTGGGCCTGGTATCAATAAAAGATTTATTGGACTAACAAGGAAGTTTTCAGTTCTGAAACTTACAGGATATTCTTATAGTAAGATGACCTCTTATATATCAGAAGCTCAAGGAAAAGTTGATTTCTCAATTCATCAATTCATTAAGATTTTACTGTAAGTACACCACAAGTTCACATTCAATACAATTAAGCACACTTATTTTTCACAAAGGACCATGGTATTACCTCATCCATCACTGTATCATAGTATCATCACAGTACTTTTTTGTAATTATTGTATATTTACTGTCATTTTCAAAAATGCTTCCAAAACAGCAGCAACAGCCATGAGTCAGTTTACATGTCTATGCAGTGTAATTTAAGTGATGGTGCTGTGCAAGACTTTAAATTGTTTAAATTGAGAACTGGTGTAAATTATATAAGGTACTGTGAAACACTGCATGGAGTCTTAATTCAAGTCATAATTAAAGCAAAATTCTGGCCACTGCAACTAAACCGTTCCAATATTAATGTAACAAGATATCTTAAGATCAAACATTTATGCACAGCCACAATTTTGCCACATCACTCAGAAATCAAGGGGCTTCAGTCAGACATATTTGATGTTAATACTTGACGAGAAGAATCCAGTTTCAGAGCTAAAGCAGCTTATGGTAACCCTAAAATATCTGCAGTGAAATGAACAGCATCATGCCGTATTCATATGTAAGAAATGATAGCATATTATAATGTAGTTTTTACTGTATATTTCAACACACTAACCCTTAACAGAGGAGAACAATGCTGATTCTGTGCACAGAAAGCCATTGACAGAATGTTTGACAGAAATTGCTTTGAGGGAACAGACTGCAGATCCTCTTTTTTATTTGCAATGGTTTATAATCCACCGATCCTTTCAACTAAAACGTTTATGCCTTGTTTTATACCTCCTCCCAAGCCTGCAATTGAAGTTCTGTACATTTGACAGGCAGTATCTGGTCATGAAAATCATCTTGATTATAGCAGGTTAGTTTATGATGAGGACCATGTCCACTTTTTTACAATTTCCAAATTTGTATGTCCAATACTTGGGTAGAATTTTGTTGGCGTGTTTTACTGAGGTGATTTGGCACTAGAATTCTTGAGCACCCATGTATCACTTTCCCACGGCTTTCTATCAATAGTGAAATCACTTAACAAAACTCTATTCCGGACCAGTGTTGGGATCGCTACTCAAAAAATGTAACGTATTACTCATTACTTGTTACTTTCAAAAGTAGTATTATTACTTCACTTATTGCTTCCAGGAAACAGTAATTTGTTACAATACTTGTTATATTACTTTTCTGTTACACTCCACAGAAGTGGTAATTGCATATTTTCTCCACAAAATTCTGACTTGACATGTGCACCTCTTTGTGAACGTTAGGGTACACTTTAAATTATGTAGTTTATATTTCTTTAGACAGAATCATAATTTATATTCATTTACTACTTAATTTTGCAATCTGGTGAGCATATTAGCTTCCAGCATTGTCTCCTTGTGTTTTCACTTCCACGATCAATGTTATGACTGAGATCATTCGCTGCACATATGTCACTCATATTACGTGTTCATAACCCACATTTTGTTACGGTGTTACGGAATAACTGGTGACAATGTTAAAGAGATAGTTCACCCAAAAATAAAAAATTCTGTCATCATTTACTCACCCTTATGTTGTTCCAAACCTGTATGAGATATTTTGAAGAATGTCGGTAATCAAACAGTTGACGGTAGCCATTGACATCCAGAGTTTTTTTCTGGTTTTTTTTAGTCAATGGCTACTGTCAATTGTCTGGTTACCAACATTCTTCAAAATATCTTCTTTTTAGTTCAGCAGAGGAAAGAAACTCATACAGGTTTGGAAGAACATAAGGGTGAGTAAATGATGACAGAATTTTTTATCTTTGAGTGAACTATCCCTTTAAGTTTTCACTTTACGCCAGATGGGAACAATCGGCCGCAGATTCATCAATTCCAGAAAACCTGCGCAATGTGTTCATTACAAATAAACTTTTTGTAGTGAACAGCAGACGTGATGGCACCAGAGCTTCACAACAGACATCCTTTTGTCCCACTTTGATTAATACAAAAGAGTGTGATAGGACCCTCAACGACAACTAAATGACTATTGTAATCAGGACTGCCAAAGGTGGAGGACAGGAAAGATGACATCAATGGCCCATTGACCATAGGCTAATCTCATCACGAGTTGCCTTTGTTCACCTCAGCCCTCCATGCCTGAGTCCAAGGTGTGAATGGCCATGGACTCCTAGGGCTACCAAACCGGTTCTGGCTGGAGCACAGCAAGAGCAAAGAAATGCTCCAAAAGAAAGATAATTTCTATACATATTGGCTTGAAACCACCAAAAATGGGCAGGAATACTGTAAGGAACATGTCCTATATGTCTTTTTACTCATCCAGGAAACTGTGCCCACACAGTGGAAACCGCACCTGGAATAAAAGCCAATGCAATTGCACCCACTGAGACAGAAATGTGATACTTCAACCAATTCACATCAATTTTGAACTCTATGAGTTCAGAACACTGCCACAAGGACTTTGAGAAAGGTTTGAAAAAGAAATAAAGCATTTCCAAGGTCCTAAAAACATTGTTTTATTTAACTGTGTATTTTAGGACAATCAACATATTCCACAGGATGAAAGGTGGGCGTGATGGGTGGACACCTGGAATGCTATGACCCAATCACATCACCACATCAGGAAAGGTGGGGATTAATGATCCCCTCCCCAACGGGAAGGAATAAAAGCTTTCCCAAGTGAAAAACCTTCTTCTGACCTGACGAGGGAAGAACAACAGCATGACCAAGGTTATACTCTTGCGAGTAAACCTTTCACCGCACGGACATTCAAGCAGCCCATCTGCTTCTGCAGAGGACTTTGTCTCCTGACATGCATAACTCAAGTACCTCCAACCTACTGATTGATGGGATTGACCACCGTCTGACCTACAGTTCTCTGGATTACACAAAGACCCCAGCACTCAGTGCAGCTCTGCAACTGTTGGAAAGCAATCCAGTCTCCCACTGCACACGGAAGGATATCAGTGGAAGACGTTTCCCATCGCCGGACTGATCACACGACCAAGTGAAACGTAAATATAAGATAACCAAACATTTTCCTAAAAGCCTTGGCATTAGGATGTTGCTAAATGAGATTGCTATTTGTGTAGAGACTGTTTATCTAGGGTCAGCGTACACAGATAGATACATTAGACACATTATCTGTATTCACAGTAAATGCTTATTTACTAATTCATACCAGCATCCAGAAAGACCACAATTGACTCCCCCATAGACTGCTAATTACCCATTCATTGCTTCATCCAATCTGTTGCTCATCTACTTGGCATTCATTTTTGTTAACGTCCAATTTGTGTAGTAGTTTGTAGTTTCTGTTTGATTACTGATTCAATTTTCTTAGTAGTTTAGTCATTTTTCCCTAGTAGTTTAGTCATTTTCTTTCATAGTATTCAGTGAGTGTGATATTTTATATCGTATATCTTTTTGTTAATAAATTCATTTTATTGCAAACCGTGTCATTCTTGTGTTGATAATCAGAGGCTCTACAAATTCTTCAGATTGGTCAGATGATAAACTTCCTCCAATTTATAAAATTCTAATTCAGTCAACAATCTTCCATGATTGATTGTGAAGGTGAGATTCCTTGCTGGTGCCCCGGAATATTGGAAGGAATCATCTGATCTAAAATATTAATATTAATATTTAAGACCATAAATAACTACATTTGTGGTGCCCCTGTGTGAGGCTAATCCAAAATCACTACATTTCTTATTACATGATGTATGTTGTAAAGATAAAATGTAAGTGATGATATTACCTTCAACACCAGAGGTACGTTTAACAAAAACAAAATGTGGTTACACTTTATTTTGATGGTCCTCTTTAGACACTCTGTTGACTACAAGTTACGTTGCACCTACATGTCAACTAACTCTCACTAGAGTATTAGTAAAATATTAGTAGACTGTCTGCTAACACATATAGGTGCAACAGTACTTATGTCTATAGAACATAAGTAATAGAATGTCTATAGAATAGAATGTCTAAAGGGGACCATCAAAATAAAGTGTAACTCAAAAAAATTATAAAGTCATACTTGTTAAGGGATTTGAAGTCATCCATCAAAATACAATCAACGCAATGTTGGAGCATCCTATCGAGTTGAGCTATTTTACAACTACATTATGAAATGGATCTTGATCTTCAAATAAGCTTTTCGGTAGCCTAATGTTTCATGATGCCAGTGTGCCCATGTTAATGGGTTAGTTCACCCAAAAATTATAATTCTATATAATTCTATATAATTATATAATTATAATCATTTACTCACCCTCACGTCGTTCCAAACCCGTAAGACTTTCGTTCATCTTCAAAACACAAATGAAGATGTTTTTAATGAAATCTGAGTGCTTTCTGTCCCTCCATTGACAGCTATGCAACTACCACTTTGAAACTTCAAAAAGTTCATAAAGAGATCATAAAACTAATCCATATGAATTGAGCGGTTTAGTCCAAATTTTCTGAAGAGACATGATCACTTTATAAGATGAAGATTGAAATCAGGCTTTTATTCACATATAAACATCGATCAGCGAACATAAACAGAAGCTCAACCGAACCTGCTTGACACACGAGAACAAACCTCTTGTGAAAGTTCAAACGTGCTGTGTAACACATGAGAATGATCCTCGGTTCTTGCAAAAGCTCAAATGTGCTGCATAACACACGAGAATGAACCTCATTGGTTCTCGCACGTCAATCAAACATGCTTGAGCTTCCGTTTACCACAACTGATGTGCGAGCTGATGAATGTTTATATGTGAATAAAAGTCTAAATTAAATCTGTTCACCATCTAAAGCGATCGTGTCTCTTCAGAAAACCACTCAATTCATATAGATTAGTTTTACGATCTTTTTATGAACTTTTTGAAGCAACAAAGTGGTAGTTGCGTTGCTGTCAATGGAGGGACAGAAATTGCTCAGATTTTTATTAAAAACATCTTCATTTGTGTTCTGAAGATGAACGAAAGTCTTACGGGTTTGAAACGACATGAGGGTGAGTAATTAATGACAGAATTTTCATTTTTGGGTGAACTAACCCTTTAACTTGTGCCTCACGCTCACATGCTGATAGCCTCATCTGAATACATTGTACGACACTTAGTGACATGCTCTTCAGACAAACGTTGGTTCAATCTCACTCTATCTCATTAAACTTTACGCATTACTGGAGCTTCTTTTTCTAGGGAAGCACTACAGTGATCTTCCTAGTCATTTCGTTTTTAATAGCAGAATCGCTGTGTCAGAACCACATAAAAAAATGACATTTATTGTACATTAATATGCCAAAACAGCGGGGCAGTTTTAAAGGCAAAGTCATCCTTCCACCTTTTAATTAATTGTGAGTTGTGGCTCACACTTACCCATCACTTAGCTGCATATAAATCAGCAATTAATTAGTTCTGAGGGAGGTTTTCACACAAGGGTCTAGACCAGTTTCTGAGCAACTATAAAACTGGCAGACTAATCTTGCCATAATCTTGTTCATATCTGTGATCGTAATAGGATTTTTTATTTTTTTTGCACAATTACCTATTCTTATTTAAAACATACATTGACTCAACGCATTTATACACTGTCAAACTGTCTAGTCACAAAATAAATTTATGCTTATCTTGAGAAGTTTTGGAGAGTAACTAATTAAAAGCAGTGATACTACTCATACAGAACAACTACTTTTGTGACAGTCAGTTTTCAAAATATTGTGCAGCATTGTAGCGTGATATAACCTGCAGCCTTACAACCAAGTAAGCTGAGGGGATAGTATAACAAAACCTCCTCTTTCAAGCAGAAGCCCAATTCATTTGAGAAAATATAGTTCAGATGCTTCATTTCAATGTGCTCATAAAAACAATTAACTAATTAATTTATTTTATCAGTCAGTAATGTTCCCTAAAGTCCCAGCAGGCTATCATGTTTTTGGAGCTAAGTAAATATGTATTAGTTAACTGCTTCTCTTCACAATATGTCTTTGATTCCCTTATGAATTAGGGTGTTTGTGTGTGTGTTTTATTACTTGTACTTAGTGTAAATTGAAGTGTTAAAGTCACCATGAAATCAAAAATGACAATTCTTCTGGAATATTGCAGTGTTAATTACAAATGATTACAAATCTTAATTTAAAAAAAAAAAAAAAAAATTAATGTGCCCTCGTAATCTTTGATTTATAATAACTTCCCCTCCGTCTTGTTTACTGGCGTGAGGGCGGGGCAATCTGTCACTCTAATGAGATCAACCAATAGCAAACCACAACCATCCAATTAATTCCCAATGAACAAAATCAAGTCCGGACAATTTTTTTTTTTTTTTTTTTTTCTTGTTCAAAAGCCGTTTCACTCGGATATATGCCACAATGGGAAGAAAAGACAATCATAACTTCCATTTCATGCCAACTTTAAAGGGCACCTATTATGCCCCTTTTTACAAGATGTTAAAGAAGTCTCTGATGTCCCTAGAGTGTACAGTATATGTAAAGTTTCAGCTCAAAATACCCCACAGATAATTGTTATAGCATGTTAAAATGGCCACTTTTGGGGGGTGAGCAAAAACACGCCATTTTTCTGTGTGTCCCTTTAATTGTAAATGAGCCGGCCCCCTTTCAAGAAGAGGGCGGAGCTTCAAGAGCTCATGCAACAACAAAACAGGACAATCTCATGCAATGAAAATGTCAGAAATTGTCGGTAGCGGTGTTCAGCCTTATATGTTCGAATCGGAGTCGGACAATGATGGTGGATTTTTATCATTGTAGGGTGGTTGTGTTCACACAGTGCCAACTGCCATTTATGTCCAAACACCATGTAAAATTGAATTTTGCATAATAGGTGCCCTTTTTTTTTTTTTTTTTGTGAACTAATTCAAAACCTGATTTGAGTCTCAGCACAGCCCTGGATGTATCTCAGCATTTTAGGTTTTTAATGCTGTTCATTACTAAGTTTTTAGTTATTTAAATTATGGTGTTCTAGTATTTTTGTATTTGTATTTAGTCACTAATGCTGCTTTTAATTGTGATCATTCAAATTAGCTTTAAAAAAATATACACTCAAAAATATTCATTGTTCTCGTAAAAAAAAAAAAAAAAAAAAACTAATTAAATTATAAATCAGATTAAAAACATAGCAAATTATTTTATCAAAAGGGTAGCATGAGTTAATTTACATTAAATTATGAGTGCCTTGTTGCATCATAAGCTATAGTTTCAATGTTGCTTCACCAACAATGAGGTAATCCTGCCATGACAACATAAACTATATTGCTAAATAAGCAATTCTTCTTAACTTACTGTATGTTTTTTGCTCTCAAATAAATAGCAATGGGCAAAACATTTGCATTGTAATCTAATTGCAGAACCTTCTCTGCAGAGCACAGAATAATAAATCATTCGTACAGTATATTCAGTGATATTTGTATTATTTTGCATGTTTACGAGAAAGAGAGTCATATATAGGACAACGGGACTAGAACATTAATTGCATCATGCTTTTTATGCCATGCAGGCCTTATAATGAATTGTGGCATGTACCTGGTTCATCTGGAGTGTATATTGTGTAACCAGACCCACATTTGAATTCAGGGACACTTGCAAAGTGCAGATAGAGGGCACGTCGGAATTTCAGTGCATACAGGTGAGAGATGTAGACCCGTAGGGAGTGTCACTTTATGAAAACCCTGTGGCTTGTCTATGCCAACATCTGTCGGCACCCCAAGTTTGTCACCAGGGTGTATTTTTGGAGAATGTGGAGAGCAACATGAGACCTTTTATATCAACACACATGTAACGTCAGGACACATGGGCTCTCCATATGAACAGGAGAAATAATGATGACTTGTGCTATACATGCTGTGTGATGATAGTCACAAGAACAATTACAAATCCAATTACTCGCAGCACTCCCTCTGAGTTTTATTGCAGCAGCAAATTCACTTTCGTTTAAAAGAAAGGCAAGGGGCAAGGGGAAAGTGGATAAACTGAAACACTCCACAGAAAATCCTGAATAAATTAATTTTATTCAGAACAGAACAAGAACGAAAAACAAGTAGCTATAAAATTATATATTCAATTATAAATTGATACACAAAATTAGGCTATAGTGGCATTCAGCAGAAATTAATTTATTTAAAGCAAAACTGAATTGGGCTCACACAGCCTACCTCTCTCATTCGGGAAGAATCCAAATGTTTCCATATTTGCGATGTAACATTTACTGATTGCTGAACTACTGTTCATTATGTAAACAAGGCTTTGTATTTCACTCGTTTCAATATCCACGTAAAACATCATCCTTCACATGCGCAAAATTGGTTGGGCGTTGTGCGCACCGACTGGTACAGATGTGCCTGCGCGATCAATTGAATTTAATAAATAAAAGATAGGCCTAAATATTTTAATAAAATAAAGAACACGAATACAACCTGTCAAAGGCCGCATTTGAAGGCCGATTACATCATCACTGTAATAAAAAAAAAAAAAAACTTTAAATCGGTTCAAATGTTGACTTATATCTTACTAAGATGCGATTATATATAGTTTATACTCTTTATTATGTGTGGAAATGGACAGTTTAATATAACTTTAAAAAAAAGTCCAGTACAAATATTACTGCCACTCATAAACAGCAGATTTCACAGCTGCTAGGCAACAAGAACAATCCTCCGTAGGCTAGACCGTCCCATTTAAAAACACTCGTTCGACCTCGAAGACGTGGCCTTTGAAGTCTGCATCCTTCAAAGGAAGCAGCCTTTGAATTGGGACACCGCTTTTGTGTATTTAAGCCCTTAGTTCTCCTTAGTGTTTTGTCTTGCATTAATGTTGCATGTTAGGTTAGTGTCTATCATCCCTGTACCTGTATTCTCCTAAGTGTCAGTTAATTAAAGTCTATATATTGAATTCTATATCGTCGTGATTACTAACCAGAATACTGTGACAGTACTATTAAAATATATAGCTTGAACACTGTAAATTCACTTTGGATTCACTTGGCTAAATGCATAAATGTAAAGATGCAAACCTTCTGTCGCAAAAGTCCATCTGACATGTTTTCTTTTAAATAAACATTTTTTACCAGGCTCCTGTGTTTAGGTTCAATAATTTCACTTTAATGGCAATGAAAAGGTTATTAGTCAGTTATTGAAATGCCTTATTTTCAAAAATGTCACTTTAGTCAATTCATTGGTATTTAACAAATTTGACTGTCTTTTGCTTCAAAGCCATATGTCCATGCTGCAAAACAATGTGTCCAAAGTCCACGTGTGCTTTTTTTGCAAAAACCTCTAAGTCCAACTCTTTGGACAACAAGACATAGTAAAATATCTGTTTCTGTCAGTTTTACAGCAGCAAAAGTACACTGTTGTGTTTACTTACTACTCATGAAATCCTGTCATTGGCACTGTAACAATGGACAAAACATGATAAAAACTTGCAGCTCAGCAATTGAAAGCCGGCTCATACACACACCGTCATTCAACTTGAAATCATATGATTTGATTTGCGTCTTACGACTGGTTCTTCTGTGGACTTAGAGGCTTTTGCTGACAAAGGGAAGTGGCGTTTAATGGTTTCTACCAACAAATCGGTATTTCTGAATGGGCTGACGCTGGGAGAGCATTCGCTCAATATCATTATATCATTTTTGACGGAGGTGCCGTTTAGCGGCTTTTGCATCTCAACTCTTCAAATATAACATTGAAATTGCCATATTTCCTTTGTCTAATAATGCTGTGACATACACAGCCTATTTCAAGTTGTAAACACTCAAGAAATGCTCATTATTCATTTCACTGCATCAGTTTGGTGAGACAGCTGAGAAGTCGATGTCGAGAAGAAGATAAAGCTGTCAGAGGCTTCTTCTCATCTTCTACCAAGCCTGTGTTCAGTTTCTATCACATCCACTAGATTAATCTTAAAGCTTTTGATAATACAACAATCATTCTTTGGTTAATTGGGCAATTTTTCTGAAATTCCATCTCAGAAAATCGCTTGTCTGGTTTAGTAATCTCTCCGATGTCTTTTGTGACATTTTCTACATCACAGTTGTGAAATATATTAGTGTGACCTAGAATTCAGTTCTATTATACATCTGATAATATGTATAATGTTGCACAAGGGACAAACAGATGGACAGTTCAACAGTAAAAGATAAATGTGATGCAAATGATTTTTTTTGGATGGAGAACATGATAGATGGGAACTAATTTCATTACAGGGCTGTGTCTACTGAATGCCAGGCTGATATGTGTTGTACTGGATCCAACCAGTCCATTAGGTTGAGATTTAAGCTGTTAGCTCAATACTCTTCCATTATGAAAACATTTTGAAGTTGTGGACAGGATCCCAGCAAGACTTGTATTCTGTCATGGTAGAGTACACTATGTGAAAAGCATCTTAAGCAACACCCTCCTGCACAGCATCTTTAAGGGGTCCATTTATAGGGCAAATTAGAATGAGATTGCATTTCCAAAAAAAGCACCGATGGGAGTGGAAAGTTCTGTGCTTGATCTACTGACAAAGCGCAAATTAAAGAACACAAACACAGCCGAATCATTTCTATAATGACCAACACAACCTACCAAGAGCAGCGCAAATTAGCATCTGGTTTAAGACATGCTTTTTTTGGGTGGTAAATAACTGCGCAAATACCAGCAAAACGACTAGCACAAACCTTAGTAAATCACCTTACATGATTCATGTAAATACTCTATTAACAATCATGTCACTGCTCTCCTGTAAATCCCAACATAACACAACATTAAACACTAATGTTACATGTGCACTCTGTTTTGGACTTGTGTTGTACCATTTCCCGCCACTAGTTAGTCACCATGGTTACTGATCACCCCAGTCATCACATTCAGCTGTGTTCTATCACCCGCCTTGTTTCCCTGTGTATATAAGCCCTGTGTTTCCTGTTCAGTATGTTCCGGTATCGTTTGTGTATTGTGTGGTTGTTTCTCCTGTGAACCTGTCTGTGGATACCCTTGCATGTGGATTTATTAAAGACTGTTATTCTTATATCTTCCTCGTCGTGCGTGCTTATGCTTACAACCAGCGATTGTAACAGAATACCGGACCAAAACAGTTATACAGATTGCGGCGTGTTTTTGTTTTCTCGTGTCAGTGTTTTTTTTTGTCAGTGTTTTTTCGTGTTTCATTTTTTCCCATCACCATGTACACACCCGCATTTCTGTTAATCTGCCTTGAGCAGAAGGACCGCTCCCTCGAGGCACATTTGGACGATTTTTTTTTTTCTAGTACCAGCTACAACTTTCCCGGACAGCAGCCTCTGCAGCTTCCTGTATGCCGGCTTCAACACCACCACCAAAGCGCAGCTGTCCGGGGAAGGGCCTTGAGGGAGCTTCCCTGATTACGTGGAGTGGGTGCTGGCGTCATGTGGATCACCTATGACCGTGGGATACAACGACACCAGCCCCGCTCCCACTCCAGTGCCCAGACAGGAACCTCCGGATGGCGTGGAAAGTCAGCGCGACGCCACTGGAGACAGAGAGCCCACCTCCACCGCGATGCAAGAGCCAGCAATGAGTGGAACAACTGAGCGTAACTTCGCCACGGAGCCGGAGCACAGTGTGTCTGACCAGGTGTGCGAGTTTGCTGCAACATCCGTCGCTGAGGGAGTCAGTGAGGAACACGAGGGTTTGGAATGGAGCCCCGCCCACACTCCCGCCACTGAGAGTGAGTTTCAGGCAAGCACTATGGACTTTTGTTTTGAGTTTGGAGAGGATTTCCTAAACCCTTTAAGATCTCCTGAAACTGTCTGTTCTATAATGGATGAACTGGTACCGCCCAGCCTCCCTCTCCCACCTCCTCTCCAAACCCCTACTCAAGATTTATTTTTCAGTCCCTCTGTTAATCAGCCCTTTCTCCAGCCCTCAACCATGCCTGCTACCCAGCCCTTGCTGTCTCCCATCACTCCCTCAGCTCTACACCAGCCTCCTCTCAGTGGCGTGGCTACATCTGGGGCCTGCTGTGAGCCAGCTTCAGGCTATGAAGATCCTGTGGCTCCGCCCCCGGCCTCAGATCCCATCATAACACCTCGGCTCATCGTCCTGACTCCTCCACCACTGCTCCTTCGACCCTTGTCTACATCAGAGACCATCGAGCTTTCGGCTCCACTGGACTCCCTCGGACCCTCAACTTCGCCTGGGTCAGACATCGCCTCTACATCGCCACAGACCTACGGGTCATTCCAGGCTCTCCGACCCTCCACCCCTACGGCTCCGATTGGCTTCGCCTTCCCTCAGGCTCCGCCTCGGCCCTCAGTCGTTCCAGCTCCACCTCAGCCCTCCGGTACCCTGCTTCCGCCTCGGGGGGCCGTCACTGTGACTCCGTCGCGGACTCCGAGACCATCGGCATCACTACACTCCTTTGGCTCTCTGTCTTCGCCCAAGACTCCACCTCCATCGGCTGCTCTGCTTCCACGCGTCCCCAAGGTTGCTTGGAGATGCTCACCACCATGGCTCCTCCCTCCAGCAACGCCGCTGTACTCCGCCTCCTCCCGGTTATGTTCATTTTGTGCAAAAACACACAAAATAACTCTTCATTTCAACATTTATTTTCCTTATACAGTCTGACGCAAAACATGCTAGGAATTAGAAATCTGCTGCAACTCAGTAATATTAAGTTCAGCTTAATACAATCAAATTTTGAGTTCACACAACTTTTTCAATTAAGTACAATGAACTTTCATTATTATTTGAGTGAAACAAACTCATTTCATTTTATTAATTTCACTGTTTGGTTTTACAGCTGACAGTAGTTTTTTTAACGCCAAAAGAGGGTTTGCGCTGGAGCAAGCTGTTATTAAATCTGGCCCATGATGTCAAATTCAGTGACCAAAAAGATGTCCAGTGCACCTAGACTGATTCAGTCATTACTAGGCACATTACAGTGGGGTGCTCTGGGGGTTTAAGCCCCTGCCCTTTTTCAAAATAAATCAAAAGTGCCCCTTTCAAAAATGATCAACAATAATATTGTGGTCAATAAAACAAAATGCATTTAATTCTAATATGACAATGTGTATAAAAAATTAATGAATTGCTCAAAAACTCAGAAAATTCCTGTATATTTTTACTTATCTGCCATCAGTCTGAGATGTCATTGCCATAATGTGCTGCTACGGGTTTGCTTCTTGCTTCAGACTTGATTGACAGCCCTTGCTTGCTAACCACTATTCACTCATTTTTCTTCTTTTTGTTTGTCAGTAGTTACATATTCATAACTGTGACCACACAGTCTGTTTACAATAGCGTTCGAGAACTGAGGCCCATATATGGTTCTCTCAGTGATTGCTAGTAGTTGCATCCCCTTCGAAGGCTGCATTCAGAAGGCCAAATGTGTCACAGCGGCGCGATGAAGGCTGTCCGAAAGCTCCTTTGAATGCAGCTTACAAATTCGTCCATCTTTTCCTGAGCCTAGAAGGATAGTACGAGTGGATCTTTTGCAGCCTAGCCTATCCCAGGATTCATTGAGCTCCGGTGCATGGCGATTGGATTATTTAAAAAAATATTGTTTGGTTTCAACTTATTCGATACAAATGTTTTTATTTTTATTTTTTAAAGAACACTTTAAAGTTGTTCAAATGTTGACATCTTACCAATATGCTGCCAGCTTGTGTGTAGATTAAATAAAAAATTGTGTCGATTCATATTACATTTTTAAAAATATGACAATTCATTGATGCCTGTTTGTCATGTATAATGCACCATCCAGTCGTGGCACAACAAGCTCAAATGTCATTGGACAATGTGAAGTGGAGTGGTAATTTCCCAGTCTTATTCATAAATTGGTTGAAAACTAAATACACACAATACATTCAGTTTTTTAACAAGTGTGAAAATAAAAAATGTGCTAAATGAAAAAAGACGAGCATCATTTTTTAGTCTGAATGGACAGAATAATTTACATTTGTGGAGGGATCTGGATCTGCAGTTTGTCTCATTTTAATTTTAAATTACGCCGCTTAAAAATCAGATGCGAATCGACTACAAAGCACTTTGCAAAACCATGCAGCACCAGAAGTCGCATTAATGGTAAATACTGAATCCATGTTCCATTTATTTACCTTCTGATGAAATGATCATAGTTGGTTAAATTAAGTCCAAGTGAAATCTACAGTAACGGGACTATTATGTGAAATATAGGTTGTTAGATCAAGAACATGCAAAATAAATAAATAAATAAATCACTAACTAAATCTCAGCAAACCCAAAATAGACAGATGACTATAGCTAGGTTTTTTGCTAGGCATTGTGCTTATCTTTTCCTTGTTAGCTACAGTAGTGTACATTACATTTACTGTAATAGCTGGAGCCTGAGCTCAAAAGCTGAAGATTAATGTCTCTAGCTTAAAACTTCCATTATGAAAATAGAGAGGCTCCATACAAGCCCCATACAGTGACTCTTCAGGCACCACAAAATGCATGAATCTTATTGCATTACATAATAATAATAAAAAGTGCTTTGTTTAAAAAAAAATAAATAAATAATCAAAGAATCCTAAAAAAAAAGTATAATTAATCAGCACAACTGTTTTCAACATTGTTAATATTAAGAAATGTTTCTTAAGTACCAAATGAATGATTTCTGAAGGATCATGTGACACTGAAGACTAGAGTAATGATGATGAAAATTCAGCTTTGCATTACAGGAATAAATTACATTTATTTAAATGTATTTATAATTATATTGAAATAATACTGTTTTTTCAGTATTTTTCATCAAATAAATGTAGCCTTGGCAAACTTAAGAGAATTATACATAACTGTGGTTTATATTTGTATCTTTTCATATGTATATTGTTTTAGAAAATATGAGTGCCATCATTTTTTTATATGTCTTTAATGGGGAAAAAAAAAAAAAACTAAAACATGTGTTGTTCTCAATATTATATTTGGCATCACTAAAGATACCATATGTGCATGCTGACATAAATACACAGCTTTATAAATAAAATATTATTACTGGCATAAACATATTGTCTCAAATGAGTTGTAAATCTAATCCAATAAATTCAAAAGGCCTGTTTTCATTTTTTAAATGTACTGAATTGAGGGCTTATGTAGATTAGGTGTGTACAGCTACACATCAGGATATTCCAAATGTATTACTTCAAATGATAATGCTACTGTTTTATAATTTCTTCATATTATTATGAATTTATTCATATTATTATTAAATATTCTTTACACACGTGGATCTTTAGTGGAATTTCTAACTGGCAATAGCCTCAGTAATGTTCACTCAGTCAATTACTAGTCCAATAAACTAGTTATTTCTGTGTTTATAGATGAATATGTGTTCATAAAAACAGAAAACATCACTTGCATGTACTTTTTTATTAAAACCTTTACAATTTCTTGTGGCTGATCATGCATCTGTGTCTGAAATAACATGCATTTTGCTCAAAGAGAATTGTGGGTTGATTTGCTTCATTGTGTTGCCCTGTGGTCTTGATAAAGCACAAGGCAATTTCAGCTTTTCTGTCCATAATAATCCCCATTTCCTGACACCCACTGAGTGGCCTGTGAAAGCAATGGTAATCTACAATAGCATCATTATGCACAACCCAGAAGAGTTCTTTCAAGCGCTGCAACTGAAACTTTAGATAATAACCTCCAATTCTACTTCAACACAAGAGACATGGACACACAGAAACCTAAGACCTGCTTGTAGAAGATTTGCGTGTTCAAGTCTCAAAAATTATATCATAATAACATATGATTACAACCAATTATCTTAAAAAAAATACGTTTTGGTACTACAACGTAGGTGAATGCAAAATTCAAGGTCAAAGTCTAAAGACTACATAAGCTACTTTACTGAGCCAGGAAATTACTGAGAGAGCAATGGTAAAAGCAAAGGATCATGTTTTATAGATGACAGATAATGTTACTTACATTAATATTTATCCATTTGAAGTGCAACTATGTTAGATGTTAAGGTTCATGGGATTCTAGTACATGCACAATGATATCTTGCCAAACAAGTTCAGCTTTAGCATAAGAACACAAACCTTTTCACCCTACAATAGAGTGGCATTTGAACTGTAGCATTTCATGGGGCATCTGCTCTTCAACGCTTGGGCCTGAACCGGTGGGTTCGGCCACATATAGAGGTCACCACTCATCTTTTCAATTTGATTTCGAACAACTAGTAGTATATTTTAAGCGAGCATGTATTTATAGCTCTTTTCGGGATATCCATATTATGATGCAAAACCATGACTGGGGAATATAACATGACCATCTGTGATAAACTGTGATGTTAAACGCATGGGATGCTGATTACACGATTCAGTTTAGACCATACAAACACATTTTGCAGCATGAAATGTAATGAGCTCAAAATATGAGATGCATAAAACAAAAACTGACAGGCAAAAATCTATTCTATTATTATGATTTCATGGTGTATTTTAGAGCTAGGCAGTATAGATAACAATAGATATGGAAAGCGTGATTTTTATTTCCAAAACCAGTTGAGTTACATTGGTCAACATTATTACACAGTCCATCATGCTTATGGTCACATTTATGAAAAAGATCAGTTCGGGCATTTGCCATCTACTTTAGTGTTTAACAGAGAAAAGAAAATAGGTCCCACTTAAGTGCCTATATAACTATATCAACATTTAAACTAATCATTTGATACAATGAACTTAGGCTACGTTAGCATCACGCTTGTTCCCTCGACAAAAACCCAATAGGATTTTTCCATAGGCTTTTGGATTATGGCAAAAAAACAAGCTCTGTTATCAAAAAAAAAGTTGATGATACTTACACGTTTTGTCCATCACGATAATTTTCACAGGATGAACACAACTTTTATGAATTTTAAAGCCTAAATGTAGTTGCCAGAAGGAAAAAGCTAAAGGTATAGGCAATAAACGAACTACAACAATCCCACAAGTTCAACGTCACCACCATTAAGCTTCCGACAACTCTTTCAGTTTTTATATAAAACATTTTTCCCAGAAAGTTTGAGTTAGAATAGTTTATAAGTGCACAATTATAAGCATAATGAGGCAGTAAAAGAACTTACCCGTTCGGCGTCATGACATTTAATCTCCGCAACTGCCTCTGTAGTCCCATTTACCACTTGTTAGCAACCGCCTTTTTCAAGACACGTGCCATAACAGCTTAAAAAAAAATCAGGAGTGGGGTAATATTGATGTATCTTATGTCATCTAATAAAACATGAATGTGTCTTGAGCTTCTGTTCTCCACAGACCTTACGTCAGCCATTTAACCAAATTCCCATTCAGAAAACCCATTGACTTCGGCATGCTGGAACCAGAAGTGCTAAAATGCTAACTCGTAACAAAGTGATGTCAAACCTGCACCACTCTATTGCTCAGATCCGATTTCTTTTTTATCTTTTAAATGTGGCCAATATCAGATTTGGGAGTGAACTAGTTACAGTCCTGAACTGACCCGCATGCGCAAAAGAACGATACCGAAACGGCATGCAGCACACTGTCATATGGAAGTAAACACAGAGGTTACTGAAATCAGCATTTACAAGTTCATTTATAAGGTTATGTGCTGCAGAAGCCAGCAAATTTGTGCGCAATAAGGAGGATGCAGACGTGGATGAGGAAAAAGAGAGCAAAATTTTTCTCATACAGTTCTTCCTCAAGTTTTGCTTAAGCTGTCACCACAATACTTATGAGTATAACAGCTCACTGTCCCTCCACTGACTAACTTCTCTGCTGTGTTCCATATTCAAAGAACTACCGGTATGTAAAACCTTTAGAGTGATGTGAATCAGCGCAGAATTGTGACGACTGTCGATCTAGAGTGAAATAAAAGTCGCACGAATTCCGATATGACTGTTCAGCAAAACAGTCGGGGAAAGTTACTTTTAAAAGTAATGCATTATAATATTGCCTTACTCCCTAAAAAAGTAACTAATTGCATTAGTAAATTTTTATGGAAAGTAAAATTGCATTACTTTTATGTTACTTTTTCTCATCTGGGCTGGGCTTTTTGTTTTTTGCTTTTGTAACAACAAAAAAGTTATATTTTTGGCAAATGTAAAGGCCCTTTCACACCAAAAGTGAAATGAATAAGCCTCACGCTGAAGGAAATACAGATTCATGCCTGAACAGTAGAGGGCGCAGCTCAAACAAATGCCTTTCAGCTCTCATGCTGTTCTGGAATACAAAAGAATATGACACAGGAGAAGAATTAAATGAGTAAATGTATGCTAACATTTAGTCGAAAACTACAATAACCATCACGCACACAACACCTCTGCATTTACTCCAGATCTCTCTCAATATGGAGATAGGAGAGCTGTCAGTCAATAAATGCGTCACCCCAACACTGCTGTTCATACTGAGGTCGCATTGCAAAATATCCGACCTGTATCTGATTAAGGACCACGTATGGAAGTGGCCCAAATCAGAACCGAAAAGATCAGATTCCATGTGGTTTGTGCTGTTAAAAAAATCAGATCTGAGACAGATATGAGCAAAAAAAAAAAAAAAAAATCGGATTTGAGCCACTTTGCTTGCAGTCTGAATGTAGCCTTACTGTTTATATAAATGTTTTTACATCGTACTTATATTAATAAAATACCTGCATGTAATTATAGCTGCAATTAATTTCTGTAATTACATTTATAATTACACCGACCCTTCCCTTACACCTTAATCCACCCTTAAACCTAAGCATACTACTAAACCTGTCCCCAACCTTACCTCAATAGCAGTGTACATTGTACCTAACAATAATTTTTTTGTGATGAAAGACACCTAATATAAAGTGGGACAAGAAAATAATACAAGTTCAGAATGACATACGGACGAGTAAATGACAACAATATATATCAGTGTAAATTGTCAGTGAAATTTCATAATTATTATTTTTAAGGGTTATTTTAGACGCTGGGACCCATGACAGCACACGCAGATAAGGCTTCCCGAATGATTTAAACCCCGAGGCGCTCGCTGTTGGATCCCTTGATTATTTGGAAACCTCCCTAGAGGTTCATCTCAGCCTGATTCAGAGCCCGTCACGCTCAGACCCGGCACATGAGTGGAGCCAAACTACCCCCTCTAGTGATCCTGCACAACACAAACAAATATCAGGAAACAACAGCTCGCTCTGACAGCTCCAGCATGACACATGCATGATAGATGCTTCATTAAAGCATTAATTATGATTTTAGCCATTAAACAAACACATTCTGTAATCACCTACCGCTATTTCTCCTCATTTGCTGCCCGACATTAAATGCACAAATTTCAGCTAGTGTCAAACAGCGGGGTCTGCGCCTCCTTGATAAGACTCCCTGCAGATTCAGTGTGGGAGACTGATTGAGTCTTTATCATTCATATTTCATAGTGACAGGCTGATTGATAATCAAAGTTAAATGGTTACATGCTTTGTGTGTCTGTTCCATATGTGCTGGTAGCCTTTTGATCGTAGGTTGCTAATAGAGAAAAAGGTTCAGTCCCAAGTAGGGTTTTCCTGGAAACTGGAGCAATACTGAGATCATGGTCACGCTCTCCACTGCGCCCCTGAGCTGGCAGGTAACCGGGGCTTGAAATGCGCTGGCTTTGATAGTAAAGTGTTTGCTAAATGAAAGCTGAATATATGAGGTAGATTTTCTGTCAAGGCAAACTCTCCCACAGGCCTTGACTGGAACTTTGATTAAGAAATTTGATTAACAGAAAGTTTTTTCCTAGAAGAGAGTCTTATTGCTTGGAGGAGAAGGTCTCAGTTTTATTTAAGGGTGATATATGTAATTTTTAAGGCCCAGAGATACTTCAAATGAAATCATAGAACGAACTGGTGTGATGTCATTTCGAACAGAATCAGGCCAAAATGAAGTTCGTTTGGAGGCTGTTTTGAGTTTGACAGCTTGCCAAAGAAAACTTGCCGAAAAAAAAATCTGCTCCATCTAGTAAACACCTTTGAATTACCATTGGTAAGTGGTGGTTACATAATAGGTAATGGCTCTGAGTCTCTGCCTTCTTTGACGTGGAAATCTTCTCCGGTTCATTTCTTCTGTTCAGTCTGTCAAGATCAGACACAAATATAAACATGAATATACTGCAGACCTGCTTTGTAGTAGAAACTGAAGTTCAGAAATTCGGTCACACTTTAGTTCAGGGATCCAATTCTCACTATTAACTATTAACTATGACTTTTGCCTCAATAAACTCCTAATTACTTCTTATTAACAGTTAGTAAGATAGTTGTTAAGTTTAGGTATTGGGTAGGATTAAGGGATGTAGAATATGATCATGCAGAATAAGGCATTAATATGAGCTTTTTAAGTAATAATAAACAGCCAATATCCTAGTAATATGCATGCTAATAAGCAACTTGTTATTAGTGAAAACTGGACCATAAACTAAAGTGTTACCAGTAATTCAAATTGAAAGACACCGAAACAATTTTTTCATGATTAAACTATAAAGCTGCTTGCTTTAAAGCTATATATTGTATAAAATAGTATATAAATAAACATGACCTGACTTTACCGGAGTACCGAATAGCAGAGTTTGTGCAAACATATCCACATCGCTATGATCAGATGCTTTCTTAACTGCTGTTTTCTCACCGCTGTCATTTCTGTTGTGTGCTTATTTTGTTATTTACAGCAAAGTGTGCAGTACATTCACCTAAACATTGCTCCCAGAAGTGTGGACGGTGTCGTGATGTTCTCTAACAGGTCATCCGGAGGCCGTATTTGTCGGTTGCATACATCATCGAGGCTCTCTCATTTCAGAAAATCAACCTGAATTACGTTCTCAAGTAGGCAAGAAATTACAGGAATTACACCTCTCGAGGAATAACAATAACAACAATTTTTTAATGGTTGCTTTTCGGATATAAGACAGCCTTAACGTATGCAGCTGACAAACGTGATCTCCAGAGGGCGCAGTCTTCAAATATGAGGCACTGTAACTCTGTATCACAGAAACATTGACTCAACCAAAAGAATGATTTTGGGATATCTGTTTGGCTGACCAGTTGCAGGCAGGGCGAGTTGTTCTGGAGATCTGTTTGAAAACAGTGCTAGTGGTGCAGAAATTACACACTTCACCTATAAGTATGTCGGGGGTGGTTGGTGGCGTGCTGATTAAAGTTCAGGGCTAGTAAGGCTGATCAAAAGGTTGCTAGTTTAATTCTCACAGCTGTTAACATTGTGCTCTTGAACAAGATGCTTAATTCTGGGTTGCTACAGCAGGGGGACTCTCCTGTGATAAGTACAACTATAGGTCGTAGACAAAAATTGACTTATGGTGCGGTCACATTTACCATTGCTCAGCGAAATCCAGACATTTTAATAGAAATTGGCACAATGGACATCCTGATGGACTGAAGAATAAAGAAGAAATTTCCCTACACTTTTAAAGTTGACACACAAATCTGCAGCACTCATTCTGGTGATGATTGCTCAGCCAGTTTTGTATAACTACAGTTATTATAAACTACTCAATCATTATAAATATTATAGCACAACATTGTAAAATGATCCATAAAAAAATTGTCTATTTGGAAAGGAGTTATTTAAATGCTTAGTGAAATTTCTGTCATTGAGTACTCACCCTCATGTTGTTCCAAACCAGTAAGACCTTCGTTCATTTTCAAAACACAAATTAAGATATTTTTGATGAAATCCAAGGTTTTTTTTATTTTTTTATCTCCCATAGAAAGCAACATAATTACCACAATAATTAAGGTCAAGGTCCAGAACAATAGTAAAGACGTTAAAATAGTCAACGTGACTACAGTGGTTCAACCTTAATGTTATGAAGGGATGAAAATACTTTTTGTGCGCAAAAACAAAACAAAAATATCGACTTTATTCAACAATTTCCTCTCTACCCTGTAATTCTCCTATGTAGTTTACGTTGAAGACACATTGCAGAGCTTCCGTGTTCTACGTCAGAACGCTGGCTCAGTATTGTCTGGCTCCTGCGTCATTATCGCACGCATGCGTCGTGTACAGCGTCGGCCAATACTGAGCCGGCGTTCTGAAGTAAACATTGAAACTGCACTGCATCAACTGCGTAGGAGACTGACAGGGAAGAGGAAAAATTGTTGAATAAAGTCATTATTTTTGTTTTGTTTTTGCACACAAAAAGTATTCTCGTCACTTCATAACATTAAGGTTGAACCACTGTAGTCACGTTGACTATTTTAACGATGTCTTTACTATTTCTCAGGACCTTGAATGTGGAAATTTCATTGCTTTCTATGGGAGATAAAAAACCTCAAGGAATTCAACAAAAATATCTTAATTTGTGTTCCGAAGATGAACAAAGATCTTGTGGGTTTGGAACGACATGAGGGTGAGTAGCCACGTTTACATGTACACTTTTTTGTCATTCCGATTAAAATCATTCCGATTGAAAGATTCAGTGGAGTGTTTACATGAGACGTTATCTAATCCGATATGGTGTTTACATGCACCGGCACTTTCAATCTGAATGACTTTGTGACATGCGCACATTAGCTTATGTCCTGTTTGCCGCCTTGTATTCCTGTCAACATGGAGTTCCATTATTTCTTATGTGCGCTATTTTTATATAAAGTGTTGCTCTTAATCAAGCAACAGCGTGAAATTTGTAGCATATTACTGCTGGATGGTATGAGGAAAAGACGGGAACATAGGTTTGATTCAATGGAACTGCATAAACGGATTAAATGTTTACCCTGAATGTAAAGGCTGGTATACACTGCACATACACTTTTAAAAACAGAACAGATTTTAAAACTCTAGGAATCATACACTTACTGACTTTGTAATAGGATATAGAGGAAAAACTGGGCATCATATACTTGCTGACTGAAGATCACACACTACTAGACTTTCAAGTTGCTCCAAACACAACAAACTCATGCAGAACCTTGCGCCTCATTACTAGGAGACGCATGACAGATGAAAACAAACAGATGTAAAGGAGCTGACTTTAGTATTTGATGTAGAAACTCTGTTTTCATGAAAAGTAATGGGGGGGGGGGGAAATCGAGCCATTGTTGCAGTCTTGGGTGTGTAGACATTGTCAGTATGGCCTGTACATATTGCAATGGGAGTTGGAGATGAATGGAATTAAGTCAGTTAAAGGGATAGTTCACCTAAAAATTAAATTTTGTCATCACTTGCCCTCACGTTGTTCCAAACCTGTTTAAGTTTGTTTCTTCTGTTGAACACAAAAGAAGATCATTTGAAGAACGCTGGTAACCAGACAGTTGACGGTAGCCATTGACTTCCATAGTAGGAAAACAATACAATGGAAGTCAATGGCTACCGTCAACTGTCTGGTTACCAGTATTCATTAAAAAGAACTCATAAAGGTTTGAAACAACATGAGGGTGAGTAAGTATTGACAGAATTTTAATTTTGGGGTGAACTATCCCTTTATGGCTGGAATATATAACAATTTTGCTCAGACTTGAAGTCTGGAATAGTAAACACTAGTTACCGAATGTCCGAGCCAGTTTACAGATTTTGGGCAATTGAAGTTGATTTCACAGGAAATCATGTAGTGTATGGTGAGCACAGACATTTTAGTTTCAGATTATAACTCTATCCATTTTGGAGGAAATTTTCAGCCGATTTTAGAACTCATATTGTTTTCTTTTGTCATCTGTTTCATAGCAAAAAGGCAAAAAGACCTGAAAGTTTGATAGTGTGTGATCCTCAGTCGTTATGCACAGTTTTTCCTCTGTAACTATTTACAAAGTCAGTGAGTGCTACTGCCCAAAATCTGCCAAATGGATCTTACTTTTGGCAACAAGCATGTAAGAACACTGGGTCTTTATCTCAGCAGAAGAATCTGTTTGTTCCATTTATTCTCCTCGACATCTAGTAAACTAAAGACAATTTGTTGTCATTTTCCTTTCCAGTGGTCTGTTACTAATGATTGAACTGACTAAAACAATTGTCAAGACCAAAACTGCAGACTAAAAATACATGCCCAAATTCACTGAACAAAACCAGTGTTGCCAGTTCAAAGTCCGCAGTGACCACTCTGCAACCATTTTGTAATTTGCAAAGCAAATATGTTCTAATAAGCCATCATTACCTCAATATCACAGTTTGAAAGCTTTGATCTGTTTTATCAAATGAATTTTTTAGCTTGTGTGCCTTTTCCTCATATTTATGAGATCATTTTAGATTTAGTAACTGTTGACAGTGCCTGATGACAGTGTTTGTTCTTAATGATTATTCACTTCCTAGACTTTAGATGAAATCTAAAAAAGACAAAATGAAGGAACAGGGACTGTTTGTTATTGTGCCAAACTAATGAATCATGCAGGAAATTTCTCAAAACATTTTTATATAACATATTTTTCCAATAAAAAGCCATAGCCTTCATTCACAGTGTAAAGATACATTTATTGGGGCCTCGTCACAGGGTTCAGGACAAAAACAACGACAGCAGCCCAGTTGGTGCATACATAAAGAATATAAATTATATAATTCATTTAAAATGCCTCTAACCTATGTCAGCAGTCCAGTAATTGCCTCAATTTCAGTGTAAGAATAGCTAAAGAAACGCTATAATTTGTCTAACTACCCAGATCCTGGTATAAGTGAAATAGAATCAGCTTCAAATGTCATAAAAAAGGGAGAGCTGAACCGGAAAGATCAGGTGCTGTGCTTTAATGGAAGCTCCCAGAACCATGTCATCTGAATTCAAAGTGGTGTACATTTAGTCTACGCACTGTGGAATATTAAACAGACTAATCCAGTGAAGTCTATATATAAGTTTCAAGCACCAATCTTACAGTTTCAACCATGTGTCACATTTCATGAGAGTACAGGATACACATTTCAGTCTGTAAACTCCCACAGCCCTATATTTGGAAAACAAATGAAGGACAATAGAGAAATACAAATGATCAGATTTGAAGGGCAGTCCTATACGTGCTCATGAAATCAGCCTACAGGATTCTGTCAAATCATATAACAGTATGTAACAATCACAAACATGTCTAGTTATATCGTCTTGACAGTTCTGGGAGTGGAAGACAACAGCAGCAGCAATGGAACTATGTCTGTGTTATTCCTGGGTTATATACTGTACCAGTAACTTTTTTTTTTTTTAATGACTGTAAAGTAGTTGTTTATTCAAACATTATTCAAATGTTATTTTTATAATACTCAAATATTTATATTTTTCTTTATACTGTATTTACTATGCACATATAATCAAAATATAAATATTTTAATTAGAGAAATGGGAAAATATAATGAATAATCAGACATTTTTGTAAATAAAATGCATGTTTATTATTATTATTATTATTATTATAGAAGTTTTTAATGTCCATCACCCAGGGACATGGCAACATTTGTGACAGGTGTAATTATTTAAAATTCACCTATTAATTTTACTTAATGGTGATATTGTGATCAATTAAAACTAAAAAATGTAATTTCCATCTTTTCCAAAACTGTTAATATTTTTCAATATGCATACAGAAACATGAAAATATAGCCTATCATCTAGTTATCATCTAACGTGTATTTTATTTGTTTCTTTAGAGAGAAACAGGTATGGTTTTCAAACTCTGGAAAACTGACACACATGTAATTGTCATGTTTTGAGTTTGTTTTTGATCTGTTTTCATGCTTTTTCCCTGTCTTCAGTTTCATAGTAAGTTTTCTAGTTTGTTAATTGTTTCAGTTCTCCTTGTGTGCCTGCCTGTTTGTCACCTTGGTTACTGATTAATTAGTGTCTTCAGGTGTGTCTTGTTAATTTAGTCTTGTTAACCCCTTGTTTGCTGTATATATAAGCTTTCAGTTTCTGCCTGTCCTTTGTCCAGCTTTGTTTAAGTTACATGGTGTTTGTAGTATAATTTCCTATTGATTTTCCTGTTCCTAGTATTCCATTAAATGCTATTGAAGATATCTCCTTTGGCGTGCGTTTGAATACTACAACACCCAATTGTGACAGAAAGCTGGACCTAAAACAGAAGACCAGACCACGTAAAGGAAATATGAGTTGGACATTCGCTGGACAGATTGCGGCGGCGGTAGCTCAATCCAGCCACGATCTGTTCACCTTCACGGATAAGTTCTGTGGTCTAATCCAGAACAGCACCTTAGATGATGAGATCATCAAGAATCTGTACTGGATCGGGGCAAACTTCGTCGACCCCAGAAAGCTCTCTGATCTCGCTGGATTGGACTGGAAGGAAGCCGTTTACTAGTGTCTGGAGAGCTTCATTCCTCAGTATGTGTTACAGCCAGCCCCAGAGTCTCGTCCGAAGATGGCCGCCAGACCAGTATCCCGTCCTAAGATGGCTGCCCTTCCAGAATCTCTTCCCGTCATGGCCACCGCCATTCCAGAGTCTCGTCCCAAGATGGCCGCCATTCCAGAGTCTCGTCCCAAGATGGCCGCCACTCCTGAGCCTCTTCCCAAGATGGCCACCACATCTGAGCCCTCTTTCAAAATGGCTGCCATGAATAAGTCCTCTCCAGAACCTGCGGAGGACTTGTGATTAATTGACTTTTGGTCAGAGCCAATACCAGCCCCTGACCAGAGTCCAGTGATGGCTCCAGCCCCTGAGCCTGCTCCAGAGTCGGCTCCAGCCCCTGAGCCTGCTCCAGAGTCGGCTCCAGCCCCTGAGCCTGCTCCAGAGTCGGCTCCAGCCCCTGAGCCTGCTCCAGAGTCGGCTCCAGCCCCTGAGCCTGCTCCAGAGTCGGCTCCAGCCCCTGAGCCTGCTCCAGAGTCGGCTCCAGCCCCTGAGCCTGCTCCAGAGTCAAAATTTTGATGGGGGGGCTACCTGTCTATGGCCAAGGAGGCCATCAGTGAACTGCCGGCTCCGCCCTGGCCCCCTGAGCTGCCTGCACCGTGGATCCCTGTACCACTAATACCGCCCTGGAGGCTTCCCGCCTTGCCTAAGACTCTCTTTGTCAGCCTCCAGGGCGCCCACCCTCCCACCCCTTGGACTTTTGTTCGTTCCACGCCCTCCTCCCACCCACCCTCCTCTGTTGGACTATCTTTTACGGCGCGAGGATGCACCTTTTTCAGGAGGGGGCGTACTGTGACAGTTTTGAGTTTTTGATCTGTTTTCATGCTTTTTCCCTGTCTTCAGTTTCATAGTAAGTTTTCTAGTTTGTTAATTGTTTCGGTTCTCCTTGTGTGCCTGCCTGTTTGTCTCCTTGGTTACTAATTAATTAGTGTCTTTAGTTCAGGTGTGTCTTGTTAATTTAGTCTTGTTAACCCCTTGTTTGCTGTGTATTTAAGCCTTCAGTTTCTGTCTGTCCTTTGTCCTGCTTTGTTTGTTACATGGTGTTTGTAGTATAATTTCCTGGTGGTTTTCCTATTCCTTATTCCTACTATTCCATTAAATGTTATTGAAGATATCTCCTTTGTGCGTTTGAATACTACAACACCCAATCGTCACAGTAATATGTATGTGAATATGAATACATTACTGTGAAATCTAGATTCAAAGATTCATTGATGTGACACAGAATATTCAGAATATATAACACTTGTGTAAAGCACCAGCAAAGAGAAATATGTCTGACACTGCAGTTTTGCAGAGAGGGTGGAATAAGAAGCGCTGCTCTGATAGGATTTCTACTTTACTCACTAAATCAAAGTTAAAATCCATGCAAAATCAAAATGTCTTGGATAAATCTACTGTATGAGGCTCTCTTCTTTAAGAAGGGAAAAGGAGGCAGCCACCACAGACCTGATGAAGTTATTGCTCTGGCTTTGTTGTAAGAGTCTTAAGATAGTCCTATGATGAACTTCCCATGAAAATTTGGATTGTAAAGAATTGTTTCTGAATGAGTGACAAATGCATTACTCAGACCCATTGAGGTTTGAGATTCAAACTCAACGTAAATCAAAGATCACTCACTCGCTTCTTCCAACACTGAATATAAATCTTGAGTATTTCTTCAGTTCTGGAATTGCATTATGCTCCGTGCCAGATAACGCTCCTTTGTTTATTATGTTATATCTGAGTTAGTTGAGTCTCTGGCGCAGTCAGCCTGGCTTCAGAGCATTAACTGATGTGCTTTAGGGATTGTGAGCTTGTGATGATGTTGCATTGGAGATGGGAAAAACAATCAGTTTAGCCTTGACTAATATACAGCCTTATTCTCTGCAATAATATCTCTTATCTAAAACAGGCGGATTAATTCTTCTTAATAAGAAAAACAAAGGAAACAATGTAATAATATAATGGAAAATATATCCAGCAATAATGGCATCAAAGCTACATTAATTTATTTTCATTATAGGGGATTATCCTATTATGCTTTTTTACATTTTTAACTTTTTAATGTGTAATGTTTCTGAACTCCCTGAAACACCTCGATTGTAGACTTGAGTTTTCTTCAGGGAACGTACATGTCACAATATTCTCATTTAAATAAGTTTGGCTGGTCAGCATGGGCAGCTGCTGGTATTAGCCATAACTTCACCAGTAGCCTAAATAAGTAAGGAAAAAGCATCTTATGCCAGTGATTCACAGTCTGGCACTGCTAGTTAAATGTCGGAGAGGTTGTTGGAGTAGGTAACACGATTTTCTGATTTTTGCTTTTAAACAAAAGTTTATACAATAGTTATGAACAATAGTGAATGAATGATTCAGTGACTCAGCAACACAGTTTCTCTTTTCATTCCAGAATGAACACAAATCAAGCCTCTGTGGCTCCTCCTGATCGCCACCAGAGTATTAACACCATTTCGGACTACTTTCCCATCACCCCATGCTTAGAGCTGATTTCCCACGCACCTGTTCGCCATCTCGGGGACTATTTAGGCCATACACACACCTTGCGAAGTCTTGTTTTGCCATGGCTGACAATTCTGAGTGTTCTATCCTGTTTATTGATCTCTTGTGTATGACCCTGCACTGTGTATCCTGTTTCAACCCGTTGCTGCCTGCCCTTTTGATTCTCGGCCTGATTGCTTGGAAATTCTATGTATTGTTTGCTGCCTGCCCTGACCATTTTCCTGTATTATCATTATATCTCTGCAGTGCCTTGGATATATGTTCTGCCGGTGATGTACCTCTGTCTGTTGTACTATGAGTATTGTTTACAATAAAGCCGCACATGGATCCCAATTCTGCTGATTCCTAGTTACAGATTCAGCATTTTCTGAACGAATCGGTTGAATGAATGATTCAATGATTTAAGGCCTGTTCACACCAAAAAAAACGATAACTATAAAGACAAAGTGCTTTAAATGCTTGAGCAGTTTAAAGCAGGATGGATTCTGATTGGCTGTCAATTTTTTTATCATTCAAAAAATCTTTCTGAAAGTGATTCCAACGATATTGTTTCTCTATGCCGTTATCGTTATAGTTGTGGTGTGGACTATTTTTTATATTTAGAAATTTTTTTAGAACCATATCTTTATTGTTAGTTATCATCCTTGGTGTGAACGGGCCTTAACTTGGACACTTGATTTCATCTTCTAGTGTAACGATAACCTGCAGAAAGACTCACTGAAAAATACCCACCACATAATGCGCAAACCGACAGTATGCCTGGTTATTGGCTTAAAAATAATTGTGTCTAGAACTAATTTGCCACATCTAAAAAGGGCAGATTGCATATTTCCAATGGGGTCCTGTGCCAGTCAAGCAACTTCTACTGAGATGAATTAGAATGCTAATGGGTAGCTCTCTCCAGGTATTATAGACATCCATGGTTTGTACTAATATGATTTGTTATTTGGGCATTTGCTATTTTGGTTATCTGAGGCCACAGCAAAAGAAAAGAATTCCCACTGGCAAAATATGTGCAAAAAAATGAGTCATAGAGCAACATAATAAAATGAATGTGAATAATGGATGAGAGCTTTGTGGCATATGATACTTAATTCTAGAGTAACAGGCTCAAGCTTTTCCTTTTTTTTCTTCTTTTTTTTCTTTAAGACAAGCGTTTGTGAACACTAGTTTAATTTAAGTATCCATTTTGAACACTGTCTATTATTTTATCTTTCATTCATTCATTCATTCATTCATTCCTTCAAATAAATTCCACTTGCATTAATGTTTTGTTAAGTGTGGCTAAAGTGCCGGGATAACTTTTGTCTCTATTTTAAAAGTGTGTCTATTATTTTATCCTTTGATATGAATAAGAATCTTTCTGGGACCACTGTAAAAACACACTATGGCTATTTTTTGAGCTGGTCTTTGTAGAAATTCTTGTTATTGCTTCAAGATCAAGCAGTTGCACACACTTCCTGCTGCTTTGAATATAAATACAGTCATTCCTGTTATTTTAGAAACACGTACAAACACCTAATGGCCAAAAGCATTTTAGATGGCACTCTTACATCAGAAATGGTTAAAAGAATGCCTTTAGATAAATATTTAAAACAATTACCAAAGTCAGACACACTTTTACTTGTTTAGGTTTTTAGTAAGATCCCTAAGTATCCCATAAATTCTGCGAGTGTGCGGCTTGACTGCCTCCTATTTATTGTTAGTGTTCCCTATGGTAATTAACTAGCACGCATGGCTAAGGTTAAACCATTAGCCCTAATAAGGCCCAAAATTACTTTCTATGTTTCAGGCTCTACTGCCATTATTACTGTCTGATGTCATTAAGGGAATTAATTGGATGCCCCTGTGGTGTAAGAGCACATTTATCAAAGAATCCTTAACAGAGAGAACACTTTTTTTTGGATGTCACAATGGGGTTTCTACCAAAACGCACGCCTCAAATCCTCCTAAAGTTTTTGTTTACACAGTTCAATGCATGTTGAGATTTTATTTCAATGTCTGAGACCTCTTTACATTTGAATTTCTGAATTTCATTATAGCTAATGGTTCACAGCACACGTTTGGGTACTGCCTCCCAGAGGTACAATTATATCTGACAAGAGACCTTTATCAAGCTAACACAAAATAAAAATTAGCACAGTTCCTCTGCTAAGGTCTAAATGCTGGCATAAAGCACAAGAGATGAGGATAATGTCAACATCCTGGACAAATATTTGTTTATTTGCTTCGTGCAGTTATGCATCATCTGGTGAAGTCAACAAAAGTGTAAACAGTCTCAGAGCTGGCCAATTTCCACCTATAATAATGGGCTGTGAAACAACAGAAGGAAAAACAGCATGAACGAAAACAGAGAAGAGAGGTGAATTCAAATACACTCAACCTTGACAGAAAAATAAATGTAACCCGTACCAAAGAGATATGAAATATCTAGCCAGAAAAATTGAGGACTGTTCAGGGGGATTACACATGAAGTGCATTCGAGATTTTATAAAGCGGCGTCATGTATGTCTGTGTTCTTAATCCTAATTCCGAGAGAACGCAGATTAAACTATGATTGTTCTTTTCTATAGGATTATCTTTTCACATACTTCAAATAATCCCCATACTTCATAATCAGGTCTATTTCATTGTCAGTGGCTTGCTACATTTTTATATAAAATTCAATAAATAGGATATTAAAGAAAAAGCTTTATCCCTTTTAAATGGATAATTCAATGAAAACTTTTTCTTTTTTAATAAATTCAATAGTATTGTCCTTGATATACATGCATTGCTATCTAGGAGAAAGAATTAAGCTATTAAAAATATCTCCTTTGTGATTTCACAAATGCGTCAAGGAGTTCTTTGAAACATTAGATCTATTGTAGTATAGTATGTGTACATATATTTGATATTACCTCTAATGAGAACAAGCTTATTAAGACAGGTGAAGTTGTCAGTTATGAATTGTATTGTTTTTCTCTTTCTTTAATTAAACCCTCTGAGTGCAGAATGCTGGGACATCACTCTTCCGCACACGCTCTCTCAGTCTACTAATGAGACTTTTCATCAAGATTGTGAGTGTCAGATTTGGCTGTGTTAGACACCGAGGAACGTGTTTGTCAAGGACGAGATACACACTGTGGAGGTGTGAGGTGAAACAGCACACATTTTGGATTACTGAATTTATTCAAAAAGAATGAAACGTAAAATCGTTGTCACTTCTGTGCTGCTCACGGGTTTGTGGTATATGTCATATTTTCATTTTATTGAAGTATACCACTTAGTTCAAAGCTCAAACAGATAATTTAAAAAGCTGTTTCATTAAAAACTACACACATGATTTCATTTTACGTAGTACAGTCAAAGAGGTCTGTAAAACTTTGGAGAAGGCTGTGAATTAGAATACACAATTAAAAATTCTAAACTGCTGTCAATGGAGAAAGATGTTGTTTTGCTGCCAGATGGTGTAGTTCCAGCATCTATCAGTAGGGGTTAAAAGGGCCATACTAGCCAGCCAAACCTGGACCCTTGAGTATGACACATAGAAACCAAAGGAATAGTAGTACAATATAAGCTCAGTCAACTGCATTTGTGGCATTACCACAGAAATGGAAATAGATACTTTTGCTAAAACACTGCTGAAAGCAATAATTCAGCAAATACATTATTTTTATCTGTCATATAGATGACTCAGACTGTTTAACTAAACCAGGTTAGTGACAAGTTAATGTGAGGATTTCATAATAAACAATGTTAAAATTTGTAAAATGATTTAGAGATGGCAAGACAAAAAAAACTTTGAAACTACTATTAACTTTGTTTTGTGCTCATGTTAAGAGTTTTGATTATTAGATAATGTACATTTGTTTTTGGTACTTTATTACTTGGAGAAAAATACAAAAATGATCCATACATTTCTTAAAGGGATAGTTCACACAAAAATTAAAATTATCCCATGATTTCCTCACCCTCAAGGCATAGGTGTATGTCTTTCTTCTTTCAGCCAAACACAATCGAAGTTATATTAAAAAAATATTCTGGCTCTTTCAAGCTTTATAATGTTAGTGAACGGGGAGTCCAAAAAAGTGCATCCATCCATTATAAAAGTAATCCAGGGGGTTAATAAAAGCCTTCTGAAGGGAAGTGATGAGAAGAGGAGCTTGAATTTGTTGCCCAGCAAGCTTACGCTACTTCAATGTCCTACGTCGCGTCAGAGGTTACTCTTTCGCCGTAACTCGAATTGCGTACAGCCATTTGCTGGAAGCTATAGTTTATAAAGTTTTAAATATGGCTATTTTTCTTACAAAAACCCATCATTTTGCTTCAGAAGTGTTTTATTAACCCCCTGACGGATGGATGCACTTTTTTGGGCTTCAAAATATAATGGCCCATTCACTAACATTATAAAGCTTAGAAGACCCAGGATATTTTTTAATATAACTCTGATTGTGTTTGGCTGAAAGAAGAAAGTCATATACACCTAGGATGGCTTGAGGGTGAGTAAATCATGGGAAAATGTTCATTTTTGGCTGAACTATCCCTACCCCAGTATGTTTTCTCAGTCCCAAGGCCTTCTATGTGCCATACAGGTATAGGTGTCTAAATGTAAAAAAAAAAACAACTTTATAAAGCATCTAATCTAACCTTGTCATATTCATTTCCAGTTGGGTGAAATATTTACTTTTTTGGTAAATATTGGTAAAAATTCTTTGGCTCTCGGGGCCCAAGATTCTTATCTTTGACTCTTTTGAGTGTTTAGGTTTTTTCTTTTACAAAGTATCTACGGCTGCCTCGACGGAAATGTATAACTGTTCCAAAAAAAGTATTGTCTGGACCTCCGCTGGGAAGGAAATATAGAGACCGGACCTCTCGGAACTTTATTTGAATACCCCTGCTATAGAAGACGCATACAGTTTCTTACACTCAAATACAAAACACGGTCATGGTAACACATGACACTAAAATAATGCAATAAACATAAATTTAACATGATAAGATGTATCATAAAACCAATGTGCACAACTGATAAGAAAAAAACAACTTAAAAAAACAGCTATTTCAATGAAAAACCATCAAGTGTCGCACAAGAGAGTTCTGGAAATGTCGATTTACTTTTTTTTTTTTTTTTTCCTCACACACAAAATTACTTGTTTTATTTTATTGTAAAATCACACATTTTTACTGTGAGGGGTCCTACTATTAACCATTTAACAGATTTTTACCTTTAACAGGTCTTTTACAATTAAAAGTATGTCAATTTCTTGCAGTAATAAACGTTTTTTTGTACATAGTACTTAGTAGTTAAAGAAACGTAATATAAAGTGTCACTACAAAAATTATAATTTCTACTGCCTTTCCTTTCCCAGCAAAAATTTGGGTTACAGTGGGGCACTTAAAATGGGAGTGAACTTACAAATGAAAGTGAACATTAAAATACTGTTTCAATAGTACAAGATGCTTTAAACATTTTAACTGCTCAAATAATACAAATGATTTAACAGAAGTGCTTTTATAAAATTATAAGACACTTCACACCTTTGGTTTTTTATATAATTTATATTTTAAATGCCTCAAAGTAACATTGATTTTCACTTTTATTATTATTATTATTATTTTTTAAAAGGAACAAGTCAAAAAAAAAAAAAATGTGCAAAACAACATTATGTCATAAATCCTGTTGATTGTGCTGACTTTGTACTGAACCTGAAATATTCCTTCAACATCACTCAGTCCAACTGCAATGTTTAATCACTTCATTTGTTTAGAAAACATATGTGGACACTTGTAATGTCTTTACGGTATAAAGAATGAGTGAAACAGATCAAAGATGCGTTCTTGGACCTCTTCAAAGGAGAAACATCAGAGGGAGGGAGAGAGAGAGCAGGGAGCTTTCTAACCAAGTCTGCTCTGTCATTATTGCCCATAGTAAACATAAACCTTACCATGACAGAGGCTGCAGAACAAGTCACCCCAATTTTAAAAGGTTAACTGTCAATAGCCATCGGGCCGAACGGTTCTGAGAACGTTAAGGAACGGTTCCAGTTATATTCCCACTTGAGCCTGGTACATCACGGCACGATTACAGGCATCCATTCCTGCTCAAGGTGTCTGTACAATCAACTGCAGGCCCCCTAGCATGCTTTTATGTGAGCTGTAAAAGCAAAACTTGCAAATCAAAAGGAAAAGTTTGTTATTCTTAACTTTTTATATTTTTTTGACTGACATGTTCTTTCTTGAAAAGTTTTTAAACAACTCCCTTTATTTGAATTTGTTAAGAGGAAACTTTATACACTGATGATATGTAAGTAACATTTCTAAATATGGATGTGTGGCTCTGAACATCAAGGATGAGAATTCATACACTTTCATACTTGCATCAAACTGAAATCATGAGTGAAATTATTCTGTGCAAGTTCTATGACAAGTTTTTAGTTCTTCAGTAGAATGGAGTAGAATGGAATGAAAAAACACTTTAATAAACAAGGGCATGTTCACGATGATAAACTAGACAACATTTTGTAATGTTGGTATGCAAGACTAATCAATTTACGTAAAGAATAGTTCCCATTAAAATGAAAATCCTGTCATCATTTAGCCCCCCTCATGTCATTCCAAACTTGTATGACTTTCTTTGAAAGTCAAGTCCAAAGGACTACTTTTAGAATTTCAATGCACTTTTTGTCATTTTCTTTGGAGCTTAACAGACATGGTGCTGCATCTTCTATCTACAGCTACTTTTGGCTCTTTGCTTTTTACACTCTCACTTGTTGTAATTATTTCTTTTAATAATGTCAAATAGTGTTTACAGATGCATCACGGGAGAATTCTGTCATTTTTTAATTAAAGTCATGACTATTTCTGTCACAGTGTCATTTTCACATATCAAATTTATGCATTGTGTTTAATAGGATTCTGTGGTTGAAATTATTTTTTATTTAATGTTTTTATCTAATCATTTAGCATTCGTAATGTTTGAAAATTTAAATAATTTTATCACAATAAATATTAAATTATTAAAATTCATTTCACTTTTTATTTAGATCATTATAGATTTAAAGGTATGGTATGTAATTTTCGCCGCTAGAGGTTAGCATATTCAAAACAATAACAAAAACGTAGCTTGATGACGCTGTGAAAGAGCGTGGAATCATGGGAATTGTCGTCATCACCTCCACTGCAGATGGAAATCTCACAAATCATGTTCATGGATGAGGTAATAAAATAAAGTTTTATAACCGTTACATTTGATCACATGATTTTATTTCATTCTATTTATTTTACTGAAGTAACGTAATGTTTAATGTGAAATTACTGCTCATACATGTCACTTTATTTGTCGAATTAAATGGTGGGTGTAACACAGTTCGTAGATACGGGAAGGAGGAGGCGGGAACCGACGAACGTTCAAATAAACTTTAATATATAAAATAAACAAAGAATAAAACGAAAGTAATGCCGGCAGTTCCTCACGGACAACTGCCGGCCACACAAACATAATAAAACACAACATTAAAAAATCCAGGCCTGGTCCTCTCTCATCCTTCACTGTCGTTGCTCCCCTTTTATGCTTCCGGAGCTCCTCCGTGAGAGATTCGAGACCGGTGCGATGCACAGCTGACACTCGTTAACACTCGCGCCACCGGCCTCGCGCCGTTCCCTCACGGCTCTCGCCCGCCCTGCTCGTCACAGTGGGTTACCGCAACAAAGTTTTACATGTTCAAAAAAGTCATACTTAAAGTACTTTTGAACGCACCCACAGCATTTGCAAAAAGGCTGATTTACTATTTATAACATATTGTATTTAATTACACTGCCATTGTCTTGTTCACTAGACTTGTTAAACAGGAAATGCCATACCAATATTCATCCTCATTTTATTTCTCCTCTTGTCCAAAACTCTTCTTGGGTCATTTGAGTCACCCGTTCCTTTCCGTTTCTTGCAGTTCTTTGGTTAAGTTGTGCTAGTAGTGTGTTGAAACTCACGGTTATGGTAAGGGGCGTGACATTTACGAAACATGCTTGAAGCGGCTCACCAATCACAACACTGGTCCAACCAACCAATCAGAGCACATTGCACTTTTCAGAAGGAGGGGCTTCATAGAAACAGGAACTAAACAGAGCGTTACTGACCGACTGGGAAGAGAGGTGCTGCTCTGTATGTAAAAAATGTGTTATTGGAACATTCAACGTTACAGAACGACTGACCCTCAAAACGAGTATTAAAAAGAAAAGAAGATGGACTCATCAGTGATGCGTCTCCTCCTCCTTGAGGAGAACAGGAAATGTCTGGGATCAGTTCATCACAGAGCCAGGAGCGGATCTAGACCTGATAGATCTATGGTCCACGGATCCAGTTCCCACCCAAGTCCCCACCCTCGAATCTTCATCTGGTCCCGTCCCGTTATTTGGATACTCTGGTCCCGCCTGGAGATCTTCTTCAGTCCATATCCCTGCCTGACTTCCTGATCCCGTCTCCACCGCTGGTCATGGCCAGTCCCCTGGATCTGTTGGTGCCACTAGTGTCGTCAAGCTCCTCGCCTCTGCCCCCGTGCGGCTCATCCACCTCACCTCTGGCTTCCTCTTCACCAGCTCAGCTTGAGGCCGAGTCCCCGGCTGCACTTCGGACCTCCAGGCCCATGTCTCCATCTCGACCTGTCAGCCCCTCACCATCGCCTCGGCTCACCGCTCTTGCTTGAAGCCCAGCTTCTTCCACGGACTTCCAGAATTCCGGCTGTGCCTATACCCTGCACCCCTACGCTGTCATCAGGCTCCTCCCGTCCCATCACCTCCCTGTCGTCCTCGCTCCAGTGTCACCCTGGTCATCCGAATCCCCGTCGCCACCTCAGTCCAGTGAGCCAGGGCGCTCTGTTCCGCCGGTTCCTCCACTCATCATGATTCCGCCTCCACCGATCGCTCCCAGGGTTCTGTCCACCCTCTCATTCAGGACTCCGCCCTGGATCCTCCCACCGTAAGTGCCACCTATGGTGCCTGTGGCCAACTCCTCCAGACTCCTGTCCTTCACCAGCTCCACGCTCTCCACCGAAGCCTCCGCCCTCTTTCTTCCCGTTGGACTATTTTCATTACGGCGCGAGAACGCGCCTTCCGGGAGGGGGAGCTTATGTCACGTGTGTGTTTTTAGTTCAGTTCTGTCATGTCTGCACCAGTTCTCGTTAGTCCCTAATTAGTTCATCTTCCTCCACCTGTGCCTGTTTAGTTCCTTATTCACCCTTGTATTTATACTCCCTGTTCTGTTCAGTCTTTAGTTAGTCATTGTTGGATGTAAAGCTGTTCTTCACGTGAGTCACCAGTAAACTCTATTTCAATCGTATATCGTACGTTACAAATATGCCATCTTTAATAAAATTCAATCCAAGAGGATATAAAGGAGCCTGCAGAAACACCCAACAGCATACAGATTTGAAACAACATGAGGGTAAGTAAATAATGACACTGATGTTAATTATGGGGTGAACTGTTGCATTTCATCTGTAATCTCATTTCAGCTGGTTTCAACAAACATGAACGTCTGCGTCTAAGAATTTCATGATAGCAATAAACTGAAGCACCAGGTGAGAAAGTGTGTGGCTCCTTTCCAACCGAGAAAGAAACAGACTATGAAGCTCTCTACTGGAATCCAAGTTATTCTGGCAGCGGGTGAAATCTTTTGGTCGCTCTTCCTGTAGCAAATTGGCTGTGGCTTTGAATTGTCAGTTACACTTCTGCATTTGCAGAACGTCTGTCTAATACACAAGGCCTCAGAGGCTTAGAATCATATATCCATCAAATCTGAAAATTCAATCAGAGCACAAGGCCTACCCTTCTCCAGATGCCTGACATTCAGTGTTGAACCCAACACAAGACAGAAATAACTAAATATGTTTCTCAAAATAGTTGATTTAGAATAGCAGAGATTAGCCCTAAGCCACTGGGTAGAGATGGGAAATGGCAATAATGAAACATGACATGGCGGAGCCTGCAGGCAAGGATTGTGTTCTGAAGGTTATGTCACCCTCACCACTTCTCCGTAGGCTTTCTTGGAAAAGTAGAAAAGGTTATCTCATTGAGAGAGATGAATGTGCTGTCGGGATGAGCACTGGATGCATGTAAATGACAGCAGAGCTTCAGATCAGGTAATAGAGATGCTCGCTCTAGGCTGAGGAAATGTGTTGCGAAGCTCTAAATTATCTGATAGACTCGTGGCTATGGAGGGAACGTGCAAAATCTACTGTTTCTACATCCAAGATGGTCCTGCACAGGTGTTGTCTATGGTCCTGTGGGTGCACAGGCTGTTATGCGACCATAACAACCAGAGATGCTGGATTCATAATTGCAGTTGCAGCCAGGAGATGACCAGGCTGATGTGTAGGTGTTTCTGCAGCAGAACCATGAGAATTTAAATAAATATTTATTATAACATTAGGATCGGATAGGACAGGAATAAAAGGATCTATTTTATCCATGATAGAAAGTTGCATAAGTTTAGAATGAGTTAATTTTGCTATTTAGTTTCAATAAAATGTATTTTTGGACTGGGAACATTTGACTTCTGAAAGTTGCAGTATGTTTCCATAGTATGTCACTCTTTTATCTTAAAAGATCAAGGAAAATTTGATTCCTTGTGATATATGACCCCTTTAAAATATGCTTTGAATTAAGAATTATGTTTCAGAATTTGTCCCCATAGGAGCAGGCTAGGAACAGACTTCTTCCTTTTATTTATTTTTTCTTTTAGAAATAAAGGAAAATATTCCAGTTATTTAGTCATAGAGGTCATTGGATCCAAAATGTTAGGACATTGTGAGTTTGAGCTGTTCATTCATGATCACTTTCAATGTAATGTAACAACACTATTAAAAGAGGAAACTGTTAGGACAACTGTAATTACTGCCATTCATTGAGCAGCAAGGATTCATTTGGAGGACAATAGCGGATTAAATGAGGGAAAGTCTACAGTATATACAAAGCAACTCTGGACCACTTGGTCTCCTATATAATTCCCTCTGCCCAATGATCCAAAAATTACAACCCCAGTTCAAACCAAAGCCCGCATTATTATTAAAGGAACAGGAAAATTGCTCCCAGATCATCAACAAACAGCTTCTACTGGCATTCTCTCTCTCTCTCTCTCCCTCTCTAAATATACACTGTGCACAGCTACACACAATAGCCCCAAACAATATTAACTAAACAAGACATTTGAGAAACTGTCATTGTCTATAAAGTTTGTTGACAGCTTGAAAATTAGCTTGTGTATCTAAAAATTACGATGTTATTATTTTGTCATCAGAATACTGGAAACCACATCCTTACATATTTCATGAACGAAAATGTTTTGATGACAAGCGTAAAGCTTAACCTGACTAATGTAGATTCCTATTATTCAGAGATTATAAATGGAACCCATCTCTATGATTTATTTATATTCTTATTTTTGGAGAAATATGCACATTGTCTCAGTGTTTAAAGGTTATGGTAACACTTTATAGGGAACACATATTCACTATTAACTACAACTTTTCCCTCAATAAACTCCTAATTTACTGCTTATTAATTGTTATTAAGGTAGTTGTTAAGTTTAGGTATTGGGTAGGATTAAGAATGTAGAATAAGGTCATACAGATTAAGGCATTAATATGTACTTAATAAGTATTAATAAACAGCCAATATTCTAGTAATATGTATGCTAATAAGCAACTAGTTAAAAGACCCTAAAATAAAATGTTACCAAAGTTATTTATTTATTCATTCATTCATTCAGAAAAGGCTCACTTTCAAGCTATACTTTACACCTACATTGAAAGACAATATATTGACTTCTAAATCCATTTTTTGTCTATATTTAATATTAACTGCCATGAAACGTCTTTAAATTATCTTCATTTATGTGATTTTTTTTTTCTCTGTATATATTTATATATATGTGGTTAACTACAATTAATTACATGAATTGCCATATAATATAGTTGCACATAGTATAAAAGGCCAAGGCATTAACAGAAATTCACCATCATGCACTCCTTGATGATTCTGGCAGTGTGGCATGGCGCATTATCCTGTTGGTAATGGCCATCACTGGCAGGGAACACAGTTGCCATGAATGGGGGCACTTGATCCGCAAAAATGTTCAGATACCTGACAGCTGTCAGGGATTGTGCTATTGGGATAATGGGGCCTAAAGTGTCCCAAGAAAAACACTGCCGGCTTGTGTCCACCAATAGTGCATCCAGGTGCCATAGCCTCTGTTGGTAATCGGCGTATCCACACTTGACCTTCGATGTGATGCACCAGGAATCTTGATTCGTCAGACCAGGCCATTTTCTTCCAATAATCCTTGGTCCTATCTCGATGATCTTGGGCCCATTTCATGCGTTGTTGAGGATGGTGTGCGGTTAGCATGGGGACCCGGCTGGGTCGTCAGCTACGCAGGCCCATACACAAAAAGCTGCAATGAACTGTGTGCTGTGACACATTGCCCTGGTCACCACTGTTGTAGCTGCTGGTGATTTGGCGCACTGTGGCCCTGCAGTTGCTATGAACAATGCACGACAGTGTCTGCTCCCCTCTGGCATCAATCTCGCCGTTTACGAGATCAAAGTTCCGGGGCGCCGTGCCTTGACAATGTATACATGCCTAAATGCATTGAATTGCTAACGTGCAATTGGATGATTAGATATTTGTGTTAACAAGCAGTTGAACAGGCGTACCTAATAAAGTGGCCGGTAAATGAGTGTGTATATATGCACAAGGTCTATATACACTATATTGCCAAAAGTTTTGGGACACCTGCCTTTATGTGCAAATGAACTTTAATGACATCCCATTCTTAATCCATAGGATTTAATATGGAGTTGGCCCACTCTTTGCAGCTATAACAGCTTTAACTCTTCTGGGGAGGCTTTCCACAAGGTTTAGGAGTGTGTTTATGGGAATTTTTGACCATTCTTCTAGAAGCGCATTTGTGAGGTAAGGCACTGATGTTGGACGAAAAGGCCTGGCTCGCAGTCTCCGCTCTAATTCATCCCAAAGGTGTTCTATCTGGTTGAGGTCAGGACTCTGTGCAGGCCAGTCAAGTTCCTCCACACCAAACTCGCTCATCCATGTCTTTATGGACCTTGCTTTGTGCACTGGTGCGCAGTCATGTTGGAACAGGAAGGGGCCATCCCCAAACTGTTCCCACAAAGTTGGGAGCATGAAATTGTCCAAAATGTCTTGGTATGCTGAAGCATTAAGAGTTCCTTTCACTGAAACTAAGGGGCCAAGCCCAAGCCCTGAAAAACAACCCCACACCATAATCCCCCCTCCACCAAACTTTACACTTGGCACAATGCAGTCAGGCAAGTACCGTTCTCCTGGCAACCGCCAAAGCCAGACTTGTCCGTCGGATTGCCAGACAGAGAAGCGTGATTCGTCACTCCAGAGAACACGTCTCCACTGCTCTAGAGTCCAGTGGTGGCGTGCTTTACACCACTGCATCCGACGCTTTGCATTGTGATGTAAGGCTTGGATGCAGCTGCTCGGCCATGGAAACCCATTCCATGAAGCTCTCTACGCACTGTTCTTGAGCTAACCTGAAGGCCACACGAAGTTTGGAGGTCTGTAGCTATGGACTCTGCAGAAAGTTGGCGACTTCTGCACGCTGTGCTCCTCAGCATGCGCTGACTCCGCTCTGTGATTTTACGTGGCCTACCACTTCGTGGCTGAGTTGCTGTTGTTCCCAATTGCTTCCACTCTGTTATGATACCACTAACAGTTGACCGTGGAATATTTAGTAGTGAGGAAATTTCACGAATGGACTTATTGCACAGGTGGCAACCTATCACGGTACCACGCTTGAATTCACTGATCTCCTGAGAGCGAACCATTCTTTCACAAATGTTTGTGGAAGCAGTCTGCATGCCTAGGTGCTGGATTTTATACACTTGTGGCCATGGAAGTGATTGGAACACCTGAATTCAATGATTTGGACGGGTGTCTTAATACTTTTGGCAATATAGTGTATGTGCAAAATTGATTGTAATGTACAATATTTTAAATATTGTATGCATATACTTATTAAATATTGTATAAATATATACAGTACATATATATACTGTAAATAATTTAATCTTTTTATGTTTAAAGTTGTCCTTTAAAGTTGGTAATATTATTATCAGAATTTGATGCAGCACGTCATCACAAAGCATTCTATTTCACTATCTACCAAATTCAACAGCAGACTTTAAAAAATAAGAGTTTCATTTGAGAATGAATATTTATTGATCCAGTATTACCTTGCATATAGGGTTCTAAACTGGTTGGCTCCTTCATTTCGGCCACAGTCTTGTAATTGTGTTATCATGGAGTGCTATTGATTGTCTTTAAACCTAAAGTGCATGTACAGTCACAAATTGATATTGCTGCCCTTGCATTAGGACTATTCAAAGACTGAATGGTTCTGCTTGTACCAGTAATGATAGAGGTAGTTACCGCTCTTAAATAATGTTTCCATCATACTTAGGAGCTCTACTACTTAACTGCTGTCTCCTCCACATTATGAACTCAAGTCATTCTGGTACATGTTCATAGGATACAGTCTTTCCTGAGGCCAATAACTTGATAAGAGCAAGCTCTTTATTTGATTGTAAGTTTTAAGATGTTCCCTAACTTTAAAATTAGATTAGAAAAGAACATGCTGCTTCTACTGTTGTTTTGGTTTGTTTTGTTAACGAAAACATATCATGCCCTAACCTTTTGTTATTTTGAAGATGAACAATGGTAATGAAATGGCAAAGATTCATAATAATGGGTACAAATACTTGGAAAGATTTTGGTTTTACTATGATAAACCTACAAAACAGATTTAATGACTTAAAGCAGGGGTGTCAAACTCAATTCCCTAGAGGGCCACTGTCCTGCAGAGTTTAGCTCCAACCCTAATTAAACACACCTGAAACAGCTAATCAAGCTCTTCAGGATTACTAGAAACTTCCAGGAAGGTGACTTTGAGCTGTTTATTGTAATTAATGTAATTATTTTTGACTAAATAATTAAATACTGTCAGTGTGTGCATTAGTGTTATGGATTTTCAGTGATTCTTTCTGTAGATTATATTGTAAGGCCAGTAGTTGGCAACAAGTGAATATATGGTTCAGTCAAGAAACTCTAGATGGCACAGTCTGATCGGTTCTTAATGCAATCTGCAAACAATGACATCATCTATCATGGCTTGAGCTGATTGGACTCTGTTGCTTCTGCAGCCAATGAGCTTGCAGCTTAACTTTTAAATAGTTTGGTTCTGTTCTGTAAGCAGTTTTGCAGCGCACCATCAGAAACCCTCCACCTCCCCCAGCTCCACCTGTATAGATCTGCTACGGGGTTTATGTGCAGCAGCAACATGTCTTTCGTGTTCACAGCAAGACCGCCAAGACCAAATACATTAACATTGTCATATCCATCACCATGCCAAACAACTGTCTTTATGAGTGAGACGTTGAATCATTTCCTAAACCAATTCATTCAAAACACTGATTCATTTAGGATTTAAAATAGTGCCTTTCTTTATGAGCGAGTCATTGAATCATTCACTCAACCATTTTATTCAAAAACGCAGAATCATTCAGGAACACAACACACCACCACTGCACCATGGCTTCCTTTGAAACTATTTGCATTGACGGTGCAAAAAACTGATACATTCGAAAATATTTGGAAATACAGCATAGTCTCAATGTGAAACAGCATGTGAAATTGCTTAATTATGCCCAATTGTATGGCTGGCAAAACTTTTTATTCAAAATATGTAGTATTTATATAAAACATACCTAAGTACTCAATATGATGGTTATATTACATATAATGGAGGCGCAAGTTTGGTGGTGCTCATAGTGTAGTAACAAAAAAATAGTGTACTGACATTTACTAGGTTTATTCAAATATCGCCTGTATTTTTATTACGTTCACACAGCAATGGCTTCTGATAATACTACTTCAATAGTTGCACTCTGATTCCAGCCTCAAAGTGGAGCTCTATTCTGAGACAGGCAACACGCCGCAGTGCTACTGGGACTGCTTCCTGGTGGCCTTTCAAATATGTGATGTGAACAATTAATTACTGAGACAACTCACGATGACATATTTCATTAACATTCAAAGCATTCCCCAGCCTGCCAGTGCAGCCTGAGCTCCAGTAAGGATGGCAGGGGAAGGACACACAGCTGGAGAGAAGCCAAGTCCAAAACCCAAGACAACTGTGTCTCACTTTCTGGAAAAAGAAATTAACAAATACTAAGTCATTTCAAGGTCTATGCACTACAAATTAGACAAACACTCAAACACTCTGCGGCACAAGTAAGTTATTGTCACAGAGGGGGTAAGTTAAACTTCAGGTGCTGTGAAATGGATGTGACTTGTGAAGGATTTGCTTAAAAAAAAAAAAATCAAAGACACATTTAACATCAAAGAAATGTGCAATAAGGAGCTTGACCTTGCAGTGGCCCCAAAAATATAAACCATACTTAAAATGTCATTAAAATTAATGTCACTGCATTAGATAACAAAAACACCAAAATATATTGTATCTGCAAATATATGATGTAAAAGCTTTTCTTAAATGCACTACACTTTCTAAAGGTTAGGTAAAGGTAAAAATTTTAGTGAATGTATAAAGTTAGTTCACTACGAACAGGATCCACTAAAACAACCACATATTTATTCATTTATTTATTTAAATCTTAATATCCAACAGTATTTCTATTTATTTTTTTTAGGTTTTATATTTAAACTTACACTTTGTTCTTCTAAAGTGTGCTTGTGCTTTCTTTCTTTAAAATGTCACCTTCTTTAATATTTTATATGTAATGCAATGACATTCTGACATTTTGAAGCATAACTTTAGTGACCAAAAACTTTTTGGAAAACATTATCCAGTATGCCAAATTTAAGAACGTAAAGAATCTGGCAAGTTTTTATCCGGGGCCAGTTGCATGAACATAGCCATTAAGTTAAGACTGTGTCTTAAAGTCCCCCTGAAATCAAAATTGAAGTTTTTTAGCTTTTAGTATGAATATGTTAACCTTAATGTTATGAATAAGCTGGTGTGTTCCAAAACAATGACAAAATTTGTATTTAGGAGACATAAGCATTCAAAACTTACAGGCTCTCACTTCCGCTAAAATGGATCACGGATTTTCATGAAATCACATCACACTTCAGTTTCTCGTCAAATCTTCGGTCCAATCAAATGCTCTCTAGAATCTGAAGTCCCGCCTCCTCCTACACTCTTACAGACGCTGGAGCAGCGGCTGAAATGGGTCACTTGCTCACACATTTACTAGTTTCTACATGGTGAATGGCACATAGTGCACTATATAGAGAATATGATTCAGACAGTGTAAATATGTTTTCCTTTGACGCGAATGAAGTCCGTTTTCGCGTTAGTGTCACATGAACTGCCGCAAAGATTCTGCACAGAATGCTGTATATAAAAGCGATATAAAGGACATTCGGACATTAGATATTAGAAGGAAACAGAAGTTTTACAGAGTCTAACGGCTCTGGCCGAGCTGTAACATAAACTAAACGCTATTGGCTATTTTAAAAAAGGGGCGGGGCTGTTCGATATATCACCCTGTCTTCCTGTTTCAGTTGAAATTACATCAAAACATTGAATAATGCTGCGTGTTCCAACACTCTTGGTCTGCAAAAATGGGCCTTTAAGGACTAGAATGACCAACTAGCAGTTAGTTAGGGGTAATCAGTCTTACTTTTCAGTATCAATTTAGACCAATCTACGTTTTTATGTAACTGACTTAAAAAAAATTATGTATGAACAGTCTTAAAGAAAAAAATTGGATGACTAACTTCTATGACTAGTCTTTGTGTTTTATGCAACCGGCCCCTGATCTCTGAAACTTTCATCATTTTCTTATGTGATGTCATCGTCTTCTCAGCTATTGATATAAGGAAAATGATTCTTTGTTAAAACAAGGGATATGCGTATATTCATTATTCATGTTGTTTTTCTAACCATCATGACACTCGCTGCTTCACAGACACAGCATGACTTTATAGATTGACACAAGAGAGTCTTCAATACTTAATTTCCTTCGTAACCACAGTGAGTTCTTCTCCTTAGCATTCTTCAATAAACAACATCAATCACAGCTGATAAACACGGAGCAAATAACTGGAATTATATTCTCTTCTACTTTCACTTTTTGTATGAATATTTTAAAATGAACAATCCCTCACATATCAGGGAAAATGCCTTTGGTTATTGCCAAGACAGCAATTTTACAACTCTAACGTTATTTCATAAAGGCATAATAAAAGTTATAGCTGGTTGACAAAAAAAGGGATTCTTCTTCATGTTCAGTAAGCAGATGTTAGTAATTCATGACCTCTGCTATACTGAAAAAAAAAATCCATTGAAACCTTTGTGCTTGTGACCTTGTTCTTGACTGTAGTATTTTAACCACTTACAACTGCCTTAAATGACATTAACATTGCATTTTAAAGGTCTTATCTCCTTTGAAATGATAGATATACAGATTTGACTTTGTGCATCTTTGGAGGTCATACATTTACTATTATATTATGGGTAGACATAACTTTTAAAATGTATTTTTTCCTAGGGCTGTCAAATTTAAGGGACCGTTCACAAAAGACACACAAGAACATCCATCTGCACCCTTTCATGATTGTGTGTGTGTGTGTGTGTGTGTGTGTGTGTGTGTGTGTGTGTGTGTGTGTGTGCATTTTTGTGACATATGAGGACACAAATTTGTATAATGACATGGGTATTACACTGGTATTACGACGCAAACATGAAATATGAGGACATTTCATGAGACCTCATATTTAAAATAGCTTGAAAAACATACTAAACAATGTCTTATTACAAAAGTAAAAATGTTTTCTGTGATGGGTTGGTTTAGGAGTAGGGGTAGTGTAGGGGGATAGAATGTACAGCTTGTACAGTATAAAAACCATTACGCCTATGGAATGTCCTCACTTTGATAGCAAAACAAACCTGTGTGTGTGTTTGTGTGTGTCTGTGTGTGTGTGTGTGTGTGTGTGTGTTGTGTGTGTGTTTGTGTGTGCGTGTGTTTGTGTGTGCGTGTGTGTGTGTAAACAATCGCTAGACCAGGGTTCTTCAAAACCGGCCCTGGGCATCCACAAAAAAAGTATTATTATCACTAGTAGTAATATTAGTATTGGTGTTAGTATTATTAGTTTGTATCATTATATTTATATTTATATATATTTATTAGAATTAGTATTACACTATTTTATTAGAATTAAAACATCATTATAATTAGAAAAAAGATGATCAACTATTAAACACATACATTGTATATGTCCTGTAGAGCAGTGATTGGTTTAAATTATATAGAAATAAAACATATATTGACAATATAGACTTCTAAAAGGGGACCTATTATGCAAAATTCACTTTTACATGGTGTTTGAACATAAATGTGTGTCGGCAGTGTGTGTACACAGCCAACGTATAATGGTAAAAATCCACCCACTCCTTTTTTATGTTCCCAATAAATCATAAACGTGTTTTTGCTTCAACCAAAAAAAAAAAAAAAAGCTACATTTTGGTCATGGCATCTGTGGGGTATTTTGAGCTGAAACGTCACATACACATTCTGGGGACACAAGACTTTTATTGCATCTTGTAAAAGGGGGCTTAATAGGTCCCTTTAAAATCACAATTTGTGAAGATGTTTCACAAGATGTTTTCTTAATTTGCTAGTGTTTCTTTCTATTTGCTGGTGTTTTCTTCAGTTGCAGCATGTTGAGCTCTCTCGGCCACCATACTTTTCTCTACAATTACTGTTATTCCCGCTGAAAAGGATAAGAAAAAGAAAAAACTAGCCTAAGCTGGTTTCCTGGTCTTTCTGTAGTTTGTTTTAGCTGATTTAGGCTACTCTTCCAGCCTGGCTAACTTAAAATTGTCTAAAACCTGTCTAAAACAGACCTGTAGATTATTTGCTTTGTTCCAAAACAGGGAACTTAAAATTTCATCCATCTTAAAATTGTTAAGATGTTGCAATTTCTTCTGGGTTCGGTTCACTTTCTAAAGGCAATACTTCTAAACTTTAATCACATGTTTTCTCATTGGTCAGAGTTCAGAATTTCACTCATTGTGGTCATCTGTCAGGATGGATAGACAACATCTCAGCAGCTAATGTTCATATATGCCTAAAGGAACAAAACTAATGGACAAAATGCACCAGGTTCCGAAACAAACTGCCCAAATGAGCCAGCTGTGAAAACACTTAAAAGTGCTGTATGTACAAACCCGATTCCAAAAAAGTTGGGACATTATACAAATTGTGAATAAAAAAGGAATGCAATGATGTGAAAGTTTCAAATTTCAATATTTTATTCAGAATACAACATAGATGACATATCAAATGTTTAAACTGAGAAAATGTATCATTTTAAGGGAAAAATAAGTTGATTTTAAATTTCATGGCATCAAAAAAGTTGGGAAAAGGACATGTTTACCACTGTGTGGCATCCCCTCTTCTTTTTATACCAGTCTGCAAACGTCTGGGGACTGAGGAGACAAGTTGCTCAAGTTTAGGAATAGGAATGTTGTCCCATTCTTGTCTAATACAGGCTTCTAGTTGCTCAACTGTCTTAGGTCTTCTTTGTTGCATCTTCCTGTTTATGATGCACCAAATGTTTTCTATGGGTGAAAGATCTGGACTGCAGGCTGGCCATTTCAGTACCCGGATCTTTCTTCTACGCAGCCATGATGTTGTAATTGATGCAGTATGTGGTCTGGCATTGTCATGTTGGAAAATGCAAGGTCTTCCCTGAAAGAGACGACGTCTGGATGGAAGCATATGTTGTTCTAGAACTTGGATGTACCTTTCAGCATTGATGGTGCCTTTCCAGATGTGTAAGCTGCCCATGCCACACGCACTCATGCAACCCCATACCATCAGAGATGCAGGCTTTTGAACTGAGCGCTGATAACAACTTGGATTGTCCTTGTCCTCTTTAGTCCGGATGACATGGCGTCCCAGTTTTCCAAAAAGAACTTCAAATTTTGATTCGTCTGACCACAGAACAGTTTTCCACTTTGCCACAGTCCATTTTAAATGAGCCTTGGCCCAGAGAAAACGCCTGCGCTTCTGGATCATGTTTAGATATGGCTTCTTTTTTGACCTATAGAGTTTTAGCCGGCAACGGCGAATGGCACGGTGGATTGTGTTCACCGACAATGTTTTCTGGAAGTATCCCTGAGCCCATGTTGTGATTTCCATTACAGTAGCATTTCTGTATGTGATGCAGTGCCGTCTAAGGGCCCGAAGATCACGGCATCCAGTATGGTTTTCCGGCCTTGACCCTTACACACATAGATTGTTCCAGATTCTCTGAATCTTTGGATGACATTATGTACTGTAGATGATGATAACTTTAAACTCTTTGCAATTTTTCTCTGAGAAACTCCTTTCTGATATTGCTCCACTATTTTTCGCCGCAGCATTGGGGGAATTGGTGATCCTCTGCCCATCTTGACTTTTGAGAGACACTGCCACTCTGAGAGGCTCTTTTTATACCCAATCATGTTGCCAATTGACCTAATAAGTTGCAAATTGGTCCTCCAGCTGTTCCTTATATGTACATTTAACTTTTTCCGGCCTCTTATTGCTACCTGTCAAACTTTTTTGGAATGTGTAGCTCTCATGAAATCCAAAATGAGCCAAGCCAATATTTGGCATAACATTTCAAAATGTCTCACTTTCAACATTTGATATGTTATCTATATTCTATTGTGAATAAAATATAAGTTTATGAGATTTGTAAATTATTGCATTCCTTTTTTATTCACAATTTGTACAGTGTCCCAACTTTTTTGGAATCGGGTTTGTAATTTTTTTACTGTTCTAAAGCATAAAAATACCATAATATGTTTGCAAATATTTAGGAAACATGCTAAGTTCACATGTTTCTCTGAAAAACAATGCTACAGTTATACTACTTTGAAATCTGCGTTCTGTGTCTGTTTTTGTTTTGGTCTGTGGGATTCCACCCATTGCCAATTTACCCAATAGTATTTTCACACATCGGGTTGCCAGTTGACTGAAAACACAGCGTATTGCAGCCCTGGATACCAACAAACAAAATGGGTCAGAGATTGCAGTTTCTACCCAGCATAAAAAGCCTCATCAATAAAAACATTGCAAACATGTACATTAGCTGATCATATTACAGTGTAAGGCTCATCGCTTTCCATTGTCAGTTGCGGTTGCGTGTCCTCAATCTGGCAACCCGTGTGAACATCGAGTCTGAGGAGGAGGGGGCGGGGAAAATGACTCTCTTCAAATATTACTAGCTGCCAATATTACATATGTGCAATATGCACCAGGAAGACCAGGAACAGGAAACAGCTTTTTTTCATCAGGGTATGTGATTAATTGTGATTCATTTAATTATTCAGCATATTATGTGATTATGTCATTTGAATTGATTGACATCCCTATTTTTTTCTCAATATATAAATTAATGATTAAAGATAATTCAATCTTAATACACGAGACCCTTGTGAATTCCTTCTTTGTCACAGACAAACGGTTAAATGTGAATCAAGCCCATATCCATCCTGCTCAGGCTTCAGTCAGAGGCAGTTATCTCTATTGCTCAGTGGTTCAGTGGCTGTCAACTCCCAACCTTGAATGACACCTTTTAAATCTCTTAGTAACAAGGCTCTGCGGTACAACAAATGTCCTTTTCCACTATAGTAACATGACATATAAAAATCATGATATATAGTTGAGCATAGCGACACTGTAACAAACAATAACCATTTGAGAGGGCACAGCCTTGGGTACCTGTTCTGCTGGCCCTCATCATTTTTTCTGAAGGATTACTGGTAAACAGACAGCCTGTGTTCATCTATCTCATGGGTGTGATGTAGTGTGAGAACCATGGTGATGGACCATATGGACCCCAGCAGGCCTGACACAGATCGTTTATCCCCACCGCACTTCATATCAAGCTGTGGAATGAACTAAAAATGCTTATAATTATTCACTGTGGTGATATGATCTTAAGTTCTTTGAAAAACAAACAACTGTAACATTTTTCTATAGTACATCAGTCTTTTATCACTGTGATAGAACAAGGTCAGTCATGTCTTTCAAAGCCTACCTACTTTTACCCCCTGGAACCTAAAAAAGAGTTGAGCAAAATATTGAGGTTGATTTTTTCTATACAATCAGTGTGAAAAGTAACTGGGACTGTCAAGCTCCAAAAATGATTTTAAAAAAAAGCTTCATAAAAGTAGTCCATATGGCTATGTGCGCTACATTCCAAATATTCTGAAGTTGTATAATAGCTTTGCGTGAAGGAAAGACCAAAATTTGAAAGAACATATAGAGTTAATGATGACAGAACTTACATTTTTGGGCAAACTATCCCTTTAACCCTGTAAATCCTGACATATGAAATAACAGTCAGAAAGAAAAGTTTGCATTTATTTTTTGTTGAGTATCATATATGATACATCAGGCTTTTATGGCTCATGTAGTATGATATAGGAGAACATGAAGCTCAAAATCGAGGAGGAAAAAAACATAAATTTTATTCAGAGGCCGAAACTGATCAAAAATATGCAATTTGGTGCAGGTGCTGATATTTATATGGCCCAAAAGTAAGGTGAAATTCTGATAGCTTGTAACATAAATTAATGAGATCTTTACAACATTGTAACAGATTTGTTTTTCAGATTTACTTTATAAAAATCAATAAAGATTTTGGTAACACTTTATTTTACAGTGTCCTTGTTACATATGTTACATGTACTTACCATAGTAATTATGCATAATTGCATGCAAATAACCCTCAAAGAAACCCTAAACGTACCCTAACCCTATAGTAAGTACATGTTGTTAATTAATATTACTCAGTACTTAAATATATAATTACACTGTAACAATGACGCCTTAAAATAAAGTGTAACCGAGATTTTACAGCAAAAGACGTGTACTAGGACCTGAAGTTTTAGAATTATACTAAAACTTGTTTAAAAAAAAAAAAAAGTATAAAATTTCAATCAGACAACAGAAGGCATGTAGAATATGTACAACAGGTTTTTCAGAAAAGTTTTGATTATGTTGATCATTAGCCTTAGAAATGTGTGTATCAAGTATGATACAGTAGGTTTTACAGGGTTAATAACGATCCAAATATCAATGCCATAGAAGTCAGTCCGACAGCCGAGAACAAGCCAAGAGAAATCAGTGCCAGAATAACCAAGAGAATAAATAACAAACACTATTGCAGTAGAAATGTCAAGATGCAAGTACTTGGGCTATTTAAACGTTACATGAAATGAAAATTCTGTCATTTTTCAGAATATCTTCTTCTGTGTTCTGCAAAAGAGGTTTGACGTGAGGGTGACTAAATGATGACAGAATTTTCATTTTTGGGTGAACTATTCCTTTCAGAGGAGTATGGCCTCATGTATGATCTTTTTAGCTGACGTTAAATATCACATCTGCAAGTGCAATTTTAACCCCTACGTTGTAGAGTTTTTGGTTGTGTAAGCAGTCCTGTCATTTCTATTGATGGATACCCTACTAATGCATTATCCTCTATGACTTTGGTCTTTTGTTCTGCTGAGTGTTTCTGTTTTCAAATGTGTCTCATTTAAACCGTAGAGCTAATGATGAAGTTGACCCAAGCGTGCAAAGAAAAAATTTTCAGAAAGAGTGTTTTTTTTAAAGTGAATGTATTTATTTTTCTCTCCCAAGAAATGTTGAACTGCAGTAGACTGAGTAATGTATTTCCTAACAAGGGCAAGGCTGACCACTGAGACTGCCTCTGTTTAGCTATAACCAATGTAACATCTTTGAAACATCATAATTATAAGTTTTATATATATATTTTAAACTTATATAAGTTATATAAGCAGCTTGAACTTTGTAAATTAAAGGGGACCTATTATGCCCCCATTTACAAGATGTAAAATAAGTCCCTGATGTCCCCAGAGTGTGTATGTGAAGTTTTAGCTCAAAATACCCCACAGATTTTTTATAGCATGTTAAAATTGCCACTTTTTGGGGTTGAGCAAAAACACGCCGTTTCAGTGTGTGCCCTTTAAATGCAAATGTGCTGCTGCACTCGGCCTAAGAGGGCGGAGCTTCACAAGCTGATTCTCCAGTGTCAGGAGTCAGTCAGGACACACTATAATGTCAGAAAATGCGAATATATGCTGCATGGAGATAGAACAGGTATAGTTTAGTTCAATTACGGTTATAACTTATATTGTCTTCTTGTTTTTATCCACTATATTAGTAAAAGCCAGTTTACCGATGAGTTTTATAACGTTTATTGTATGTCACACAAAATATGAAGCGTCTGTTTTCACTCTAGAAAATCACTGTAAGAGCTTAATAAAACAGTGCAAGTGTGCATTAAAATATTATCCATAAACTCTCTCTCTCTCTCCCTTGCATTATCATCAACATACACAGTGAAGTACACAGAAACACTCGTTACAACTAACAGTAAACAAATATATAAAGACCTTATGCCTTTTTGGGTGGTGCTTAAACTGGTAAACTTTATATCCGTAAATCAACTTCGATGAACTGTAATAAAGTGCCCTCACCTTCATTACTGCCATATCCAGTATCACTCTGGAGGCTGTATGTTTTGTATTGTCCCTTTGTATTGACATTCTTCACAAAGCAGTCTGGTGTGAAATGATTCGCGCAGACATAAACAAATTTCGGTAGAGTTGAGGGAGCATTTTCTTCAAAAACAAAATTAATCCACCTCGTCTTCAGCGGCTCAGATTTAGGGAGTAAATTGAGAGAGCTATGTGGATTAATCCATCCAGCTACAGAACACCTAAAACGCTTGGGTGCAGCAATGGCGGACTGTGTAAACCTGCTGTGAACTCGCTCAGGGCGGTTCTATGTTAAAACGGCATTGTCTGTCAACATTCGTGGGCGGGGCCTGTGGCTAATGTGACGTCACACTGCCAGGGATCTGGAAATGGCTTGGTCTGAGACACTGCTTATGATTTATGGGGATTTAAAAAAAAAAGGAGTGGTTGGATTTTTACTGTGTGTACTGTCACTATTGTGGACTTCTGTTTTGTTATACATATAATCATCACCTGTCAGTCATTATGTTCATCTTGTATTTATACTCCCTGTTTCGTTCAGTCCCTTATCGGTTCTTGTTTCAGTTTATATGGTTTGCAGTTTCATACGTGTTCTAAGATATCTCCTGAGTGGTTGTTATTCTAAATAAAGATCAGTTTTATGGACTGGGTCCACAACCATAAATGTCCAATGTACTCTGCATTGTGGTTTCTTGTCTTTTGTTTTTTATTCTGCTCTTGCAATGTGAAAAATACAGAAACTGCAGCCTTTTGCAATAAACAATACCCCATGAATTATCCTGACCAGTCTGTTTTCACAGGAGCATGTTAAAACTTTTTCTTCTCTCCTTTTCTTCACTTTTAAACCTAGTTAGCATCATTCCCTGGAATGTTTCTAAAGTAAGGAAATGCAATAGACCAGCTACTTTATTTTGGTAACACTTTACAATAAGGTTCCATTTGTTAACATTACTTAACTATGTTAGTTAACATGAATTAACAATGAAAAATACTTTTAAAGCATTTATCGATTTTAGTTAACCTTAATTTTAATATGTACTAATACATTATTAAAATCAAAATTTGTGTCTGTTAATATTATTTAATTAACCTGGACTAACCAGAACTAACAATGATCAGTTGTGTTATTATTAACTAAAGTTAACAAAGATAAATAAATACTGGAACAAATGTCTTGTCCATTGTTAGATAATAATGCATTAACAAATTAACTGATGGGACCGTATTGTAAAGTGCTACCCATACTATTTATTTGTTAAAATGACAGAAAGAGTTTTAAATAATGTTTGTAAAATTCAGTAAATGCAGGCAATGTCTGGTTAATACAACCTCTGATTTACAGAAACCCTCATGATCCCAATTCTTGAAATTTCAACATAACAAAAGTTGTTTTCTCATGATATCAAATTAATTTTCTCACACACACACACACACACACACACACACACACACACACACACACAAACTGTATTTACCCCAATCTCAAAAAAACTTTTTATTGAGAAAACAACTCAAAATCAGCAGGAAAAAAGAAAACATGGAATCTGTGAGATTCTGTAGTTATCTAATATGTATGGCTGAAAAAAATCCAGATACTATCAGATACTAGATACAAAATGAATGTGAAATCCCAAACCCTAAACGTACTCTGAAAAAAAAAAAAAGTCTCTGAATAAAGTTTTGTTTGGGATTTCTTGGCAACAATCCCTAAATAAAAATATGAGCGAATGTATGAGGTGCCCAGGAGCATAAAATCTTAGACCTGAACATCTGAGAGACCACTGTGTGTAGTGATGATTGTGTCTGCAGCAGCAGAATGTAAGAAGAAATCACCTCTCTCAGAGAAAATGCCTGTACCCTCAGCGGAGCTCATACAAACAAACATTCACAGCTGTTACAACATATAAATCTGATATAGAAGATCGTTTGACTTCTTTTGTCGTGATTAAAATGTGCTAAAAATGCACCGCTGTGTGAAATCAAGGCTACATCACTACCTTACTGCCTTTTGGATTAACCGAGCGCAACCTCGGGGCGTGTCTCAAAAGTGCGGTGTTGCATCTTCTCTCTCAGCCCCACAGCATGGAGAAAATAAGAGGTTGAGTGTGGGAATGGAGAAGAGGTTTTGAAGGGAATGAGTGTGGAGCCGTGCCGTCAGTCTTTATTAGCAGTAGGCTAACGCTTCTGCACCCTGTCTGGTTTCATTACCATGACTCATTAGCTCGCACCAGGGTCACGAAAGTCAGGCAACTAGAAGGGGGGATGGAGGAACTTAGGAGGGAAGTGAGCTTTGTCACTTTGGACATTTATTGACCTGTTTTCACAGTAGGGAATGAGAAGGGAGAGAGAGCGGGATGCCCCTCGGAGAAGAGGAGAAGCTAACACAGATGAGCTGCTGGACCCTCAAACTGAAGCATGACTTATTCTGTTAGCTACTGCTGTAATGTACTGTATAGTTGAGCCTTTGAGCTTGACCTTCAGAAAAGTGAGAAACATATCATACTAATACATAAACTACAAGAATCTTACAATTTCAGGGTGTCTCGGTCCACTTCCAAACAAACTCTGGTTCGGATTGACTGAAATGTGAACGCAACACTGACCAAAGTCATCTAAACAAACCAAAAACAGGATGTGATGTCACAAGATGTGACCCTTAAAAGAATAGAATGTGCAAGGATACCTGGTTCCTCCCAACATAGAAGCTATGTTGCCCATTAGGGTGTGTTCACACTTGTTCAGTTCACTTGGTTCATTTGGTCCGGACCAAAAAAAAAAAAGAGAGGCATTTTTAACACCGAACCTAAAGATACTGAACCTAAAGGCATAGGGATTTGTTAACAACCTGACTTGTCAGCTTTTATTATGTATATTTCACGACTGAACATCCATAACAATTCTGTGTGCTGGGCTTGTGTGTAGCCTACATTTGATGGTATTTTGACCAGATGAGAACTTGTGAAGAGCTTATAAAATGTGTAAAGGAGTCAAAACAGCGGCAGGAATTCCTCACGCAAGTGAAGATCTGCTGCGAGGAGTCGCGGTTCTTATGCCTGTACTGAACTGTAATGGGCAACATCGCACCTACACTATAAACCCGAATAAGTTGGGTTAACTCAAAAAATTTGAGGTAATCAGTTACATCAAATTTTTTGAGTTATGATGTTCCTAATTTTAAGCAGAAATATCAAGTTTTAAATTTGTAGTACTCATGCATGTTAATTGCTCCTAACTTGAAGTGCTGAATTAGCTAACTCACACATTTTGATAGCAATTAACATAAAATATTTAGTTAATTAACTTTTTTTTTATTTTGAGTTCTTGCAATTCAAATGAGTTATTTACTTCACTGTAAACCCTAAGAAAATACAGAAAATGCCAACTTGCTAATTTGCTAACGTGTTAACAATAGCATGGTACAGCACTTACTGAATGAGTACAGCAAGCCGCATGCGCCACTTGTCACCATGATGGTAACTCTCCAAAAACCCACATCAACAGAAACTCTTCTAAATTAGCATAACAAAACATTAATCACTACTAAATCTCCCTTACCATTAATCTTCCGCAAAAAAAAAAAACATTATATAACAGTAATTAAGTATTTTGAGCATTAGGGTTTACAGTGTATGACACGTATGCTTGAGCATTCTGTCCTATTTAGGATCCCATCTTGTGACGTCACATCCTGTCTTTGGTCCGTGTTGTATTCATATTTCATTCGAACCGCACCAGAATTCGTTTGGAAGCTTTTAGGGGTCTCGGTCCGCTTGTTTGGTGCGCACCAGGGTTCAGATGGCAGGGTTCACACTTATTCAAATGAACTGCACTAACAGAACAATTGCACCAGGGTTTGTTTTAATCAAGCCAAACATGCCAAGTGTGAACAAACCCTTACAGTTCGGTACAGGCATCAAAACCGCCAGCTTTTAGCATGTAGATCTTGGTTTGCGTGTGCAACAGAGGAAACGCTGCCACTGTTTTGACTCCTTTACACATTTTATAAGCTTTGTGAGTTTTCAGCTGGTAAAAATAACATCATAGTATCCACATACAACGAGCACATTTAGCCCAGAACACAGCATTGTTTGAGATTGGAAAATGTTTAGGTTTAACCTCAGTTGATGAATGAATCTGAAACAGGGTGATGGCATTAAACTGTTACAGATATGCTAAATGCAACAACAACAACAACACAAATGCTTTTAGTCAACTGAAGTCAACATGGTTTTGACATTTTTTTCAGGCTTCATGTAAGATGTACATTAGGACTCTGAGAAAAGAATTGAATTAATCTCTCGGTTGCATCTCGCAGTATTCATGTAGAGCCTGAGCCAGTATAGAATGTGTGTGAGAATTCACTAGTTTGGCACAACAACGAGAGGTTTCACAATGCAAATTTGCACTTTATGTGTCATACATGTTTGCAAGGCTCTTACTTTGCCACTCAAGTTTTCTTTCCTCTCCATAACAGTCTGTTCTCTCTGTCATGCTCAAACCTTAAAGGGTTAGTTCAAAAATGAAATTTCTGTCATTAATTACTCACCCTCATGTTTTTCCACACCCGTAAGACCTTCGTTCATCTTCGGAACACATTAAGATATTTTTGATAAAATCCAATGGCTCAGTGAGGCCTCCACTGACAGCAAGTTAATTTACAATTTCAAACGCCCAGAAAGGTACTAAAGATATTATTTAAAACAGTTCATGTGACTACAGTGGTTCAACCTTAATGTTATGAAGTGATGAGAATACTTTTTGTGTGCCAAAAAAACAAATAAATTAAAAAATATATAGTGATGGGAGATTTCAAAACACTGCTTCATGAAGCTTCGAAGCTTTATGAATCTTTTGTTTCGAATCAGTGGTTCGGAACGTGTATGAAACTGCCAAAGTCACGTGAAACATTGAAATTTCAAAACACTTATGACGTAACGAAGCCTTGTTTACTGAAATCACGTGACTTTCATGCTCCAAACCACTGATTTGAAACTAAAGATTCATAAAGCTCCGAAGCAGTGTTTTGAAATCGCCCATCACTAGATATTGTTGAATAGAGTCGTTATTTTGTTTTTTTGGCGCACAAAAAGTATTCTCGTCGCTTCATAACTTTAAAGTGGAACCACTGTAGTCACAAGAACTGTTTTAAATATGTTTCAGTACCTTTCTGGGCGTTTAAGTGTAAATGAACTTGCTGTCAAATGCAGGCCTCACTGAGCCATCGGATTTTATCAAAACTATCTTAATTTGTGTTCTGAAGATGAACGAAGGTCTTACGGGTGTGGAACGATATGAGGGTGAGTAATTAATGACAGAATTTTCATTTTTGGGTGAACTAACCCTTTAATGATTATCTGGTCTTGTCAGATTTATAATTCAGCTTTTCTAAAATGGTGTTGGATATGATTAAGTGGGCAGAAGAAGCCCTGCGCAATCTACCGCAAACTACCAGTGATGCCAAACATTCAAAGACTTTTGAGTCGTTTTGTTCTTTTCAATGAATTGTCTTCTGCAAGATCTGCATTTGTTTGGACCATTCTCTCACTGAATCATCTGAAGTGGTTCTTCAGTCAGTGAAGCAGACAGTATTGAATACTTAAGAACAAATAGCAAACAACTGAAACAATAGGCTACTTTTTGAATAGTAACATTGAGAAAATTCAGCTCCTGCTGTGTTGGTGTGATGGTACTGCATAAATAAGTGGCCATTCATGACAAAAGTCTTTTTGTTGCATGCTGTTTTTCAGTTGTGAAAGTGTACTTTCAGATGAAATCCTGCAGGCGCCCCTTATATTTCCTGCTCTGTTAATGTCTACATACACACAACGGAAAAATATGGTTGTCAGTCCTGTTTTATAGTCCTGTAATACAGTTGCATTCACGTAAAATCTAGAGTGACAACTGCATTCTTTTTAAATTCAATTATTTATTTATTTTTCAAGTGCGATATCACTCAGAACATTTTATATAACCTCTCTATGTGTCCAGTATGAATAATATAGTAATCATACATTACCAATTAGGGGTGTAACGGTTCAGATTATTCACGGTTCGGTTTGTATCACAGTTTTAGGGTCACGGTTTCGATACGGTTTGGTATGTGCTATGTTCAGTAAAAAACAGGACAATTGTCAAATAAAAATAAAGAAAATAACAAATAATCTAACTACAAGAAACAGCACAAATAAATACAATAGAGCAAAGATACACATAAAATAAACAATGCTTTACAGGTTTTTCAGGTATCTAACAGTAGTTTTCAGGTACAGATATTGAATAAAGTAATCAAATATAAAATAACACAGCATATAAACTTAATTGTATAAATTAAATAAAGATTAAACATCATTTAAGTTACAAAAGCTATTCAGTCAAGAGCAGTGAGTGATTTTTTGTCTTTTGTCATTTTATTAACGTCCCTGTAAAGTCAATTCTGAGAATTGTTTCTAAACATTATAAATGATACAAATGTATTGCTGAAACACATTACAAAGACTGTGAACTATGTAATACTGAATTGTAAAGTTAGAGCGTTAAACAGTTTTTTACCAATTCTTTGTTCAGGATGTTTTGGGTGGAGCTAAAATGGGGGCTCGATGACGCACTGGAGCGACCGAGCATGGCGCCGCCCCTAACGCTACAGCGGCTCGCCCGTTCAATCTCGAGTGTCATTACCATTAGTTATACAGCCTATATTTTACTAGCTAGTAATGCCTTCGTCACACAAATGCACATTACCTGGTTGCGATAATATACAAAACAGCTCGGTCTCCTTATTTAAATTTCCTAAAAACGATGATACAAAGAATGGGTTGGAATTTTGTCTATGCAGTGATCATTTTACACCGTACAGTTTTACAAACTTTCATCAGAGACAACTGGGATTCACTGATAATCCGCTGTTATTGGTGAATGGGGCTGAACAGACTATCTCCCGCCTCAGCCTTCATCCTCTCGTCCCACCGACAACCGATGACATGGGGCCGGACAGAGTCTCTCTCGTCCCGGCCTTCATCCTCCCGTCTCGCGGCGCTGACATCTGTCGACAACAGTCGGCAGTACGTGCACACCAATGAGTGTAAGTTGCCTTGTGTGCTTATGTTATAATTAGTAGGTATAGTCCACAGTAACTCCACTAAATTTTGCAGCCCTCTAACGTAATTCTTTTGTTTATATGCATCAGTATGTTTGACTCATTAGACCAATAAGTTGAGACTGCAGCTCTCGCGAGTAGGCGTGACACGCCCCCAGCATTTGCGAGCAGAGAATGCTGTTTATTTTTTGGCGATTTTTTTAATAATTAAAATTTGGCTGGGTGGTTAATAACACGTTTTTCTGTGGTGTGACAAACTCAGAACACATACTTTAATATGGCTTTACAGGGACTTTAACATTAAAAACACAGAGAGCAGGAATATTAGGCGTCTGTCACTTTAAGACATAATTCACAGATCCACTACACTGATACTGTTACACATGAGTTGTCTTTCTCGTTCACTTAAGACATAACCTGTCCATGTTCTTGATCATCACTGTTGCAACATATTGGGAAGCCAGAAAGCGTATTCATCGACTGAAACATTTATTAGCCGAACTCTGTCTGTTTGTTATTTTCAACAAACAATATTATAGATGCGTCATCAGATTTGGGATAAACCGCGATGCAGGCGTGTGCCGAACCGTGGGTAGAGAACGTTATCGGGAACAGTTACACCCCTAATACCAATCTACTGTAATTCTATGTCCTTGGACAGTAGTCCATGTAGTTGTGGTTGGACAATGTAAGCTGAGACGCCCATTATCAAGACAGTCGTTCTTGACTCAGCATTTTGGATCATTGGCAACATTGATGTTTTGTATCCCTGAGCCTATGACAGGTCAAGAGTTCTGCTCCCCGCTGGCTGAAAAATGTGGATGTGTGACAAGCCAATAGCATATTTGTCAAGTCTTGTCATGCCGTCAAGGTAAATGAATATCCACTCATCCAACACTACTCAAATTTAAAATCTATTACAGTTCAGGGCACTCTTGGACACTGTTCGAATGATACCAAAACCTTAGCGTGTGGCAGAACACTGTTCTTCAACCATGTCAGGTTTCGCCAAGCATTATTTATTGTTTTCTATTCTTACAATATCAGTATATCAGATAGTTCTCTGATGATGATTATCAATACATTTTGCCTTCCATTCAGGCAGTTAGAGTTACATCATATATTGGGGCTTTGGTTTACTGTGGTGGGAAACAATCCCATTAGACTGAATTTACTTGTTTATTTGTCTTGTAATCTGATCTGTGCTGAACTGTATGGCAGAAAGCTTTGTAAGTATCTTTGACTGGAAGGTCTCAGCCCCGCTCTAGTAATTCTCTACTAATTCAAACATTGTTGTGGGATATAAAATGTTTACCTTTCCCATTAGTGTTTTTGGAGTCTTCATTTGTCCCACTGGTAATGAAAGTAGAAAAGTTTACAATATAATTATAGTGGATATTTTTGAGTCTCTTGACATGCAGTCTTAAACAAAAACAAGTTTTTTGATGTTGTTGTTTTCACAGTCACCGTTTGTTTCTGTAGGCTTCCCTTCAGGAGTTTCATTTTAAGGAAAATCAAACGAAACAGAGCAAAGCTGTTTTGTCAATTACAGCTTGTAAGCTGTCACAGCAGACATTTTAAGAATAAAATGTCTCTTTTCCCATGAGCAGGAAACTTGGCATCTTTGCAGACAAGTTAGAGTGCTTGTAGTCTCACACAGCCAGACTTGTAGCATAAAGTTAATCTTATTCTGCCCATTAGACAGAAAGAGACCATTTGATTGACATGAAAAGTGACCAACCAGAGTTTAATTAATTACGTGCCATTTAGGGCGAGTCTATCTGAACTACATTATACTGGTAGACCTCTGATTATCCCACAAAAACAGGTCAGCAAAGACAAAGGAATTTAATTAATGGCACTGCAGTTTCAGCAGCAAAATCTGTTTAAACTTTGTGATAGAATTCCTTTTTATCCAAAGGTAATTACCAATTATTTCTCAGGCATAAACTACCATTCAAAAGTTTGAGATAGATCAGATTTGTTTATGTTTTAAGTCTCTTATGCTAAGGAAGACTGAGAACCAAAAAAAAAAAAAAAACAGTAATATTTTGAAATATTATTAGAATTTAAAATGGTTTTCTATTTAATTATATATTTTAAAATGTAATTTATTCCTGTGATGGCAGAAGCTGAATTTTCAGCATCACTACCAAAGTCCCTTTAAGACAAGTTATTTCACTCAGCGGCCATCTTTGAAACGCCTCTTGGGCATTCAAGTGCAGCTCCTATCTCTTTGAATGGGGAAACATGAAATTCTCCAAAGCTGTTTGCCAAGCTTTCGATTAAATTTCATATTTGAAATCACCAATGAAATCTGACAACAACTGTCTCATAAATTTTGTTTCTAAACGCTCGAATCTTGACAAAAAACGGTATTATTCAGGCTGGATCAAGCTAATGCGCATGCGCAGTCCTAAATGCGCGTCTCTTGTGCCTCATTTCTGACTGTTTCTATAGGAACTGGAGCTTCTAACTAGTGACGCGATGACTTTACCAATCTGCGATTGGCTCTTATGTAGAAGGTGGGACTTATTCCGCCATATTGTGCGTTGCACTTTCTCACATTCAGAACAATACGAGTGACGCATCTTGTGTTATTCTATAGTCTTTGTCATTACTCCAGTCTTCAGTGTCAAATAATCCTGCAGAAATCATTCTAATATACTGATTTGCTTCTGAAGAAACATTTATTATTATTATCATCATCATCATCATCATCAATGTTAAAATGTTTGTGGAAACCATGGTAAATTTTTTTCAGGATTCTATGATGTATAAAAAGTTCAAAAGATCAGCATTTATTTGAAATAGAAATCTTTTGTAACATTATAAATGTCTTTACTGACACTTTTGAACAATTGCTGAATTAAAGTATTAATTTCCTTAAAAAAAAAAAAACTGTACTGTCTCCAAACTTTTGAATGGTAGTGCAGCTCAGAAAACAATACTATGAATGAATATGTAGTACTAAGTACCTCTATAAATAAATAAATAAATAAATAAATAAACTGCTGCCATAACCCTTTCAAACTTCGATAAATCCAGTGATTATTTCTTTCGCAAAAGCACTCACTATAACAACCCAATTCCTCAATAAATGTTTCCAGACAGACTGACCTGTGTGCTGTCACTCCCAAAAGTTTTGTAAAGCCAGCCAATTCGATTCAACCTGCCAATTTCAGCTAATGCTTGCTATTTTTGAGCAGTCAGTTCACAGACTGTGGGCTGAGACAAAGTAACTAGCATGCTTGTGTCAAAGTGTTTGTGAGTTCTAACCCTTGCACAAAGCAGCATATCAGCAACTTCATTAGCTTCTGCTCTCCATAGTTTAAACGAAATGGAGAATTAAGCAACAGCGGGGTAGCATTGGACTTTAAGTGGCTGAAATAAGCTGTCAAGAGTATGTTCATCTTCATGGCAACACACACGCCGTGGGTAATCCCTGAAGACCCGAGATCCAATAATCATCTGAGCTCACTATTCTAGCAGGATGACTGCAAGTGTATATAGGGGATCGCATTGTTTTATTCGGCCATAATACACAGGATTGCACAGCTCAGTGAATGTATTATTCATCGATGCAGTACAGTAATTTCAGATGTGCTACTTTGAGTGTGCTCAGCCCTCCTGCGTGTTTCATGTTTTTGAATACCTCAGGGGCATTAGCTGGATGACATGAGATGATTAACCATTCTGGCCTGTAGATGCCAAGCTAAATGGATTCGATCAAGTTAGCTCTTGCTCCAACCTCGGTAATTAGTGCGAGGGATGGGGCACAAACCTCTAGTGCATGACAGCTTGCACTAAGAGACTGCCAACACCATAGAGGCAAAATACTTTGCAGTAATTTTGACATTAATTGTCAGATATTGTGTGTACGAGCAATACAAATGGTAGAAAATACGAACCATTTCACTGCATGAAATTACCTAAGATCTAAACTGTCAAACATTTATTTCAGTAAAACTTATAAGAGCCATGGGGCATGCATTGAGAAACACATTTTATCAAATGGATAGTTCGGGCCCTTGATTCTAATTGGTTGAGCCGCGTTCGAAGCATTACATAAGTATTGCTGCGCCAATGAGTGTGTATGTTGCTGCGTCTGTCTCTTAGCAACGTAAAAATGTTTGTTCCCAATTGATTTTGTTTATTGAAGCTTACTGCATTATGTAGAAGAAACCTTAAAAAAAAGAAAAAAAAGACTGATGCCATAAACCTTTCAAACTTTGATAAATCCAATGATTATTTCTTTTGCAAAGGCACTCACTATAAACAACCCAATTCCTCAAAAAATGTTGCCAGACAAACCGACTTGTGTACTGTCATGCCCAAATGTTTTGTACAGCAAGCTAATCTTATTGAAACTGCCAATTTCATCTAATGCTTGCTATTTTTAAATGCAATTTTCATCAGACGGTCAGTTCACAGACTGTGGGCTACCTGTTCACTTTTCCCCCTCAGTGTTTAATGATGGAAAATGGTAGCATTCCTTCAAGCTTACTGGAAAGGTCAGAGCAACTGCAGCCTCTAAAGATGCATTTTCAGGTTTTATATCTCTGACATGAATATATCCAAATTTCATGCCTCCAAAAATGCTCCAAGTATACTATAAAGGTCAAAAGACTGCTGTAGTCTAATATGCATTTTCAGTATACACTTCACAGTGGGGCCCGTTATGTGTAGGAGAGAGTGAAAGTACTGAATATACTGTATGACATGAACATATTAAAATTATACCCTCCTATTTGCTGGGAAATTATATATATATATTATTTTTATTTGATTTATTTATTTATTTATTTTGGTGCTATTGTGCGCAAATGCACAGTCACCTCTGCTTTTAAGTCTGGATCATGGGACAGAGAACAAATCAAGCTCATTAGATCTAAGTAATCTAGATAGTCTGTGAGGGTGCAGTAACTCAGGGAGATAGTGTGGGGCCAGATTGTTAAGGGATTTGAATACAAATAATAACAAAATCAATCCTATATTTCATAGGGAGCCAATGCCGTGAAATCAGGTCTGGTGTGATATGATCAAACTTATGTTTCCCCCGGCAGCAGCATTTTGGACTAACTGAAGACGAGAGAGAAAACAATAAGAAATTCCAAAATAGAGAGAGTTGCAGTAATTGAGATGGAAGGAAACAAATGGATGAATCATGGTTTCAGGAAGGGCTTTACTGTCGCCAATAAATGAAAATGATAAAACACAATTTAAACACCTAAATTCTTAGCAGACAAAGTACTATATGGGGCATAAGAGCCCAGATCTTTGAAATTACTATTTCAATTCGGTCCAAACTGAATAATTTCAGTTTTACTCTTGTTAAGGTTTAGAAAATGTTGTTCAAGCCATAATCTGCAGCTGTAAGGCATGCTTATTATACTTTAGGGGGAAATAGATTTAGGTGTCATCTGCATAATAGTGGATGAACATACCATACTCTATGTGTTGAAAATCGAGTCTAAAGGGATAATATATAAAGAAAACAATGCAGGCCCAAGGATAGAGCCCTGAGGTACGCCGCAACGGAGGTGCACTGCAGAAGATGAATGAGGTCCAAGATGGACAGTGAATTTCCTATTTGTTAAATATGAGCAAAACCATTTCAGGACTGTACCTCAAATGCCCATGCACGACTCCAGGCAGGACAGGAAAATGTATGGTCAATCAGATCAAAAGCTGATCTAAGGTCTAACATAGCTTTCCCAGAGTCCAGTGTAAGTAGGATGTCATTAGAGACTCTTAGGTGAGCAGATTCAGTGCTATGATGTGCTGTAAAACCTGATCGAAATGTTTAATAGAGTTAGCCATCAAGATAAGGTGACAATTAGCCAGGGAGATAGGGTCCAGATTAGGTTTTCTGAGATGTGTCACTCTAGTATGTTCAAGGCAATCAGGGGTTGGACAATGAAACTGAAATACCTGGTTTTAGATCACAATAATTTATTATAATGGTGTAGGGCCTTCTTTTGCAGCCAAAACAGTTTCAATTCATCTTGGAAATGACAGCTACAAGTCCAGAAGTGGCCAGGAGGGTTTTTGATCCATTCTTCTTGCAGGATGCAGACTCACTTCTCCAAAACACAGCAAAGTGGCTCAATAATATTCAGATCTGGTGACTGTGCAGGCCATGGGAGAAGTTCAACTTCACTTTCATGTTCATCAAACCATTCTATGACATGTCTTGCCGTGTGTATTGATTAGAGTTGCCAAAAGTACTGACTTCGGTACCTATCGGTGCTGAAATTTTAAAAATGTGACACTTTGAGCGCTGTTGAGCAGATTCGTAAACACCTCTGATTGGCCATTGTGTTGACCCACACATCGGATATGTCTGTGATTGGCTTCAAAGATCAACGCACGGCAGCGCTTGAAAGCAGGCATCTATCAGCGGACTGATCCGCGATATACGCCTGCTTTCAAATGCTCCTGTGTAAGCCCTCGGTGAAGAGCGTCATTGATGACTTTTTACTATGTTTTTACAGCGTTGATCATTGAAGCCAATCACAGACATATCCGATGAGCACGTCAACACAATGGCCAATCAGAGTTGTTTACGAATCCATTTAACAGCACTCAAAGCGTCACATTTTTAAAATTTCAGTACCGACTAGGTATCGAAGTCGGTATTTTTGACAACTCTAGCGTTGATATTCATCCTGATACACGGCCCCACCTTCAGGGTACAATGTTTGAACCATTAAGTTCACATGGTCCTCCAGAATGGTTCGGTAGTCCTTGGCAGTGACGTGCCCATGTAGCACAAGTAGTGGGCCTAGGAAATGCCATGATATTGCAGCATTTCCATGCTTCAATCTGGGCATGCAACAGTCAGGGTGATAAGCTTCTTTGGACTTCTCTACACTGTAATTCTCCCCGTTTTGGAAGAATGTGAAGATGGACTCATCAGAGAACAATACATGTTTTAAATCGTCCACAGCCCAAGAATTCCTTTGCTGGCACCACTGAAATCAACGTTTGGCATTGGCACGAGTGACCAAGGCCCGACAATGAGCCCGAACATGAATATTGACTCTGTGGAGCTCCCGACGAACAGTTTTAGTAGAAACAGGAGAGCGGAGGTCTGTATTTGATTCTGCAGTGATTTGGGCAGCTGTGGCTTTATGTTTTTTGGATACAATCCAGGTTACTACCTGGACATCCCTTCCAGACAGCTTCCTCCTGCGTAGACAGTTACTCCTGTTGGATGTGGTTCGTCTTTTTTGGAGGTATGCTGACATTAACCTGGATACCATGGCTCTTGATACACCAAAAAGACTCGTTGTCCTGGTTACAGATGGGCCAACGAGATGTGCACCAACAATTTTTCTCTTTTGAACTCTGATATCTCTCTCATTACTTTGTGTGAATTGCAATATTTTATGTACAGCTGTGCTATTGCGATGGATGGATGGATGGATGGATGGAAACTTCATTTCCCAGAATGAAATGCAATGAATGAATTTACTGTATTTCTTTGAAATGCAATTCAGTAAATTCCTCTTTAAATATAGAAATACATAGGCCTATACATACATAAATAAATACAGTACATACATCATGATTACCTTTAGTATCAATGTTTGGGACTCTGAGTGTTAGAGGAATAGATTGTGACAATCATTGCAATTATTTTTTTATTTTTTATTTAGGCCTAGGTTTTTAAAGAAATGTGTTATATCACTAATACCTTTTAAATGATGCTTGTAATTACTTGTTAAAGCTCACCTGAGAGAAACCATTCAATTCTGCCAACTCTGAGGTTGAGATTGGTGCTAGAGATTGGCTTTCCTGGGTAGTTATTGATGTTTTCATGTATTTTGATTACTTGTCCAGCTGAATGCTGTAAACACATCTATTGAACAAATGAAAGTCACAAAGGTGTTAAACAGAATTTGGGGCAGGATTTCAAGCCACCTTTGTCTTATATTGACCTTCACTTTGGCTTATTTATGCAACATTCAGTACAAGGTTGAGCGCATAGTGAAGATTAATAGCCCCTTTAAATGCCTGTGGTCTTGCACTGCATGGAACACTGTAGCACCTTCTTATGTTAGTGTGAATCCAGGGCTCTGCATGAGCCGCATACATATCCATATTAATCACTGTACTATTCTTAAGCGCGGTTGATGACATTTGCTTGATAGATGCATTGAGGCATTGAGTAGCAAACAACTAATCAAATTGATTCCACATTCAGGAATGGCCTATGGACCTGATATAGCCTTACATACTATCAAAGTGATGTGAAAGTTCTTTCGATAGCAGAACATCTGACAGAAAGAACTGTGTCTTAGTAGCTAAAGCTCAGGGCTAGTATCAAAGGTTGTTGGTTGAAGCTCCACAAGGAGCAAGCAATGAGCTACTAGATAAAAATGTATGCTAAATGACTACTTACAGCTTACTGTGTCTCAGCCTCAGACATTCATTGGGCCTTTTTATGAAAAAAAGCAGAACTGATTTCTGTGTAAACTGTTCATAAAATCATTATTACTTTAAATTGCCACATTGAATTGGCGCAACGATTTACATTAGAATGGTTTTCAAACCATTCTGCTCATATTTTATAAATGAAGCCCATTGTGCATCTGATATCGCACACAAAGCTGGAAAGTACTTGCGAAAATTGTAAGCTTCAATGAGATTGCCCAATGGGACTTTTTAGTTTTATGGTGACAGCATCAGTTTCCTCACTTTAGTCGGTCACACAAAAGAACAAAGTTGCTGAATGGTCATCAAATAACAGGGTCAAACAAGAAATCAGTTCAGTTGTAGTTAGTAGGGTAGAGTCTAAACAATAGAAATATGGCAAAATATAAGAGAAATACAGAAACACCTGTATGCCATAATTTTACGAAAAATATGCGTGACAGTATGGTTGATATGTCTGTAAAGGGTGAAATACAGAGTGGCACAGACTGTAATGTGACAATAGGAGCATCTGAGAGTGGTTTATGAGTATGTCCATGGGAATATTTATATTTTTCCTCAAGCATAGGACATAGTCAAAAAATTAATGGGATTTAAAATACAATTTCATAAATGTTACTCTCACATACACTGATGAATGAAGTATTTTATTTTTCTTAGTGTAGTGGAAAGAAACTGATTGGGTAATGAAAAGTGAATGTTACATATCAGAATGGTCTCCACATCTGAATATGCCCACTTTCCTACTATAGAGTAGGCAAAAAAAGAAAAGAAAAGAAAAGAAAAGAAAAGAAAAGAAAGTAGGCTACATTAGAAGAGTAGTATGTCTGAATCCACAGTATTCATAAAACAGTAGTTGAAAAGTATTACTACTAAGTTGAAAGTATCTGAACTTACTACTACCAGGGCTTGAAGTGGAAAAATAAAAGTGCCGGTACTCCCGATGCTTAGTTCAAAACATGTTCTTGACGAAGGGAGGGTGCGGTGGGCTTCCGCACATGCAACATGTCGGAAGTGCCGGTACGCAAGGAAAACAGGTGGTACGCTAAAGGTAAAAATAGAGAAGTTAATTTCAAGCACTGACTACTACCTGCAATATTTTGAAGTATGCATACAAATGACACTTTACTAACCCATGAGGTCTTGGGAAAGGATTAATAAATGGCTTGGAAGCAACACAAGTTACGTTTTAGGCCTGGAAGTTTCTAGTATGCCTAGTAAGACCTTGATTAGTTGGTTCAGGTTTGAACTGAAGTCTGCTGGACAATGGCCCTCCAGGAGCAGGATTGGACACCCCTGATCTATAAAACAGGAATGGGCACTCCAGTTGGGCCACTGTCCTGCAGAGTTTAGCTAGATCCCCAATCACACATACTTGAAAAATCTAACAAAAATGTTCCTGTTGTGTAAAATGATTTTAATTGCTGAATTAACTGAATTTACTGAAATTAGCTGAATTTATCAAAAATGATATGAATTAAAATCTCTGAGAATGGCCTGGATATTACATTGACAACAATATACCAGGTAAAGTATATGTATTATTTATTTCTAAACACCCCTTTTGAATAAATGCAATTTCATGTGAACCCTGATAATAAAGGAAGGTATCTGACCTACTAACAATGTTATGTACAGGTATGCAGGTATGTTTAATATTCCAAAAAGTCCATGAAATAGTACAACATATGTCAAGCAATAAACAAACATCTCAACTGTACGGTAGAGTTATATTTCTTTTAGATAAAATCATACATTTTGACCAAAAAAAGAGCTTGATATTTTTTTTTTTCCATTGGCTCCTTTTTAGGGCTGAAAGTTAAAGGACACTGTGCTGATACTATAAGTGCTTTTGTGGAAATAATTATTTTCCAAAGTTTGACAGGTTAGTGGCATTAAATATTTGAAGCATATTTGGGCAAAGATATCCATGAGCATAAAATGGAAAAAAAATAATATGGGGGTTATTTTGTTGCTTTAGCTTAATGAATATATTTGGGGTAAATTAAGGTCATTATCGTAAACTAAAACTATTTAAAACATTTTTGTTAATTGAAATAAAGCTGAAGTTAAATATAAATAATTTGTAAGTGTTAAAATAAAATATATTGTAAAGTGTTACCTAAATAACATTAAAATAACACTAAATAAATATTGATTGAGATAAAACACATTTGAGTTTGTCTTTCCTAGAGGTTTCCCTCTAAAATGAGCAAGTGACTTACAGGGGGAAGAAAAAAACAAACAGATCAACCTAAAAACAGTAACCTGTAAAGTAGCTGGTGTCCTACTAGCCATTTTTTAGCAGAATTTCTGTCATAAGCTTTATGTACAGTCATTGGAGAATAAGAGGAATTTGGTGTGCACGGCCGTGTCTCTCAGCAGGAGGGTGTTAATAGTCGCAGCCGACTCCCTGCTGTGTTAATGGTCCCACCGACTCAACGAGAACATGTGAATTGCTTGATAATTCTGTTCAGTTGTTGGGCTGTACTCTCGTGGCCTCAGTTACCAATGAGCTTCTACTTACACAGAAGAACTGACAAAATATTACACTATTATTAAAGAAGTGCATCTTGCAATCTTAATCAGTGAGTTTTACCTTCATAGGACTCTGTAAAATTTTTCGGTTAAATTTTTCTGGGTTCCATTTCAATTTATCCATTTCATTTATTATTATTATTTTAGTCACCAAAAGCATGTATAATTAATTAAAATTATGAAATGTATACAGTTTAACAACAGTTTATTAAACATTTAATAAAATGTTAGAAATGTATACAATTTTTAAGGCTCTATGAAATCTGTTTTATTTTTGCCAAATCCCGTGTTTTGCATTTTAATTTCTGTGGATTCCATTTTAATTAGTTTAATTAAATTTTAATATTCAAAAAGCATGTCTTATCAATTGAATTCACAGAACTTTAACAATTAACAAATAAGGTTAAATAATACTAATATTATTACAATTTTTATAATAGGGTCCTATGAAATATTTTATTTTCTTAGAAATGAAGGCATAAATCATTGATAATTTAATTAACCTTTTAAAATGTAATCAAATGAAAATTTAACAATTCCTTTTATTTTTTGACAAGCAAAGCACTGCACAACAGGCAGGTTTACTGTTAATATTAAAACATGGAAGAAAAAATATGGACAAAACCGCACCACTCCTTTTTACACTTTAATATTCACAGACACTAGTCCATATCGTGATTTGATTATGTGTGCAGCCAAAATTTGTCAAATTCTATGAAATTCCAAGTAAATTCCATTATTAATATTACAGGATTCTGCGATTTGTCCACATTTTCTGCTTCGTGGAAATCATAGGGACCTATGCCTTCGGCAGAAAAATTAGAGTTTTCAGCGAAAAGCAAAAACAGTCAGTAGATGTGACAGGCCTGAACTAAAATCAAGTTCCTCAAAGTGAGCTAATGGGAAACTGCCTCATCCAGCCTGAGTCACACAAGCCTTCAGTCTGAATTTACATTCATCTACCTCCCCTGGCATTAAAGGATTAGTTCACTTCAGAATTAAAATTTCCTGATAATTTACTCATCCCCATGTCATCCAAGATGTTTATGTCTTTCTTCAGTCGAAAAGAAATTAAGGTTTTTGAGGAAAACATTCCAGGATTCTTCTCCATATGGTGGACTTCAGCAGGGTACAATGGGTTGAAGGGGTCCAAATTACAGTTTCAGAGCAGCTTCAAAGGGCTCTACACGATCCCAGATGAGGAATAAGGGTCTTATCTAGGGAAACGATTGGTCATTTTCTAAAAAATAAAATAAAAATGTATATACTTTTTAACCACAAATGCTAATCTTGCACTGCTCTGCGATGCGCCACGCATTACATAATCACATTGGAAAGGTCACGTAGGCAGAAGTACCAATCAAGTGTCTACAAAGTGAACATGCAAAGACTAAGTCAAACGCCCTTTACAAAAAAAAGGTAAAAAAATGATGTCGACAATTTGGAAGTTGGAGGAGCCCTACCGCGGTATCTCTGCCTACGTCACACGTGACCTTTCTAATGTTATTACGTAATGCGTGGCGCATCGCAGAGTAGTGCAAGATGAGCATTTGTGGTTAAAAAGTATATATATATATATTTTTTTTCGCTAGATAAGACCCTTATTTAATCTGGAATCATGTAGATCCCTTTGAAGCTGCACTGAAACTGCAATTTGGACCTTCAACCCGTTGTACCCCACTGAAGTCCACTATATGGAGAATCCTGCAATGCTTTCCTCAAAAACCTTTCGAAAATTTCTTTTCAACTGAAGAAAAAAAGACATTACATCTTGGATGACATGGGGGTGAGTAAATTATCAGGAAATTTTAATTCTGAAGTGAACTAATCCTTTAACATGACTCCAGAACACAAGATAATACAGCACTAACAATAAAAGCTCTAGGCCATTGTCCAGTGGTAGATCCAGACTGGACCTCATCAACATACCGCTATGGTCCTAAAGTATTATGCTACAGCCACTCATTACCATCAAACCATTAATAAACACACTGCAGGGCTTAAATCAGGGCTGGAACAACAACAACAACAAAAAATAGCAACAATGTGTAATAAATCAGAGGGTTTACAGGTTGTCTACAGCATTAATTCTTTTATTGTTGTTTTATGGTTTTTATATGAATGAATAATTTATGTATTCCTTGAAAAGAATCAGAACATAACATAAAAAGACTTTTCAATACTTTCAGCACATCCTTTGAAGCTTGTACTTACTCACAACCCTAAAAGTATGAGGAAACAGTCTGTCAGTGCACAAACAGCCAATACCCAGCATCTTCTCTGTCTCACTGATGGATATCACTTTGCTTAGTGACTGATGATGGACATTAGCAAAGCCTGAGCTTGATAAAGAAGTCATCTATGTAGGAAAACTCATCAAATCAAATCAAATCACTTGGCTCTCTGGAATACTTGGTTCTGATCACTGTATATTATCCCACTTGTATATTCTCCCAAGTGTGTTTCCAAGTTCCCACTAAGGAAACACATGGACTACTCTAAGTTCTATTCTCTTCCTTAAAGCAGCTTTTGTGAGATACTTCACTTCTTTGTGAAAGGCAAGTTATCCCCTTTTATGTGTGCATTTTTATAGGTCTTTCTTTCAGAGTGATTTATGTAGAAAGTTATGGCCTGTTTTTGCTGTCCTCACCTCAGTTCACCTCACCCAACTGATACATATTTTTCCTTGAAAACTGTTGTATATTAAATGAGACAGATATTTAAAAAAAAAATTGAATTTCAATACTTTAAATATGATTTTTTTTTTCACAATCAAACATTGCCCTGTTTTTTGTAGAATCCTGACCAGCCCAACAAAGCAACATTAGCTCAACCAATGGTATGTGTTTGGGGTAGGATTATCTTTTGTCTGACCTAGGCAGACAGGGGAGTGTTTGGGGAACCTGTTCAAACAGTCATTACTTTTATAATTCTGTTTAGTGGCGCTTGTGGCACCACTAAACTCACCACTAAACTCTTAAGCACAAATTACATTTGAGCTTAAGCAAACATTCCCATCAAATCCATGTTAAAATCTAAATTTTATAAGATGTTCTTAAATCAGTAAAATTTCTTATATTTGATAACTGAAAGCTCATTTGTTTAATACAGCACACACACAGAGTGATAGTTCTCCTAAAAATTAAAGTTTAGTCATTTCCTTTGAGAAAAAGTACACTTTAGCATATTTTAAAAAAGGTAACACTTTACAACATTAGTTAACTACATTAGTTAACATGAGCTAATAATGAACTGCACTTCTACAGCATTTATTAAAGGTGCAATATGTAATAATTTTGCAGTAAAATATCCAAAAACCACTAGGCCAGTGTTATATATTTTGTTCACTTGAGTACTTACAATATCCCAAATGTTTCCAACTATTTGTAAATCATGAGAAAATTGCAATTTTAACCAAGGATCCAGGATGTGTGAGGAGTCGCTTTACCCTCGGTTTACAATTTTATTTTGTAGAAACCATGGAAACACCAAAGACGCTTTAATATATTACGTTTTAATAGACAAGGGGACAATTATTTTCATATATTTATAGACAGAAAACTAATTATTGTAATATAGCTCAAAACGTTTAGTCTTATTGCTTAAATCTAATTTTCTTGATTTTTTGTGAGTACCATGCTTTACCATGCCTCAGAGAAAAATGCAATTTTGTGAAGTAGCTAACATAGCATAATCAGATGCAGCTTTATTTTTAGTAACAGTAATACAGAATTTTCTCCATCATACAATACGTTTTAAAATGAATTGCATGCCATTTATAAACACAATCCATCCAGCATTTAATATGATATTCTAAAATCGATCTAGATTACTGAAGTGTGCAACAAGTGTCTCACAGCAGCCGCCGAGCGAACGCACAGAATAACGTTATAACATCATTTTCAACACACTCAAATGTATCTAATATGATAAACAGCACTGCGTTACCTCATACTCATGACCGGAAAAGCGGAAGCAGCGCCGGCGACTGTGGCATAATATAAGTTCCGCTGCTCGCGGCGTGTGTTGGGTTCATCTCTCGTTAACAATCGCTCCAACGGCCTCGTTCAGCTCCCACAACACTCAGTCCTGCTCTGCTTCATACTACAGTAACGTTAATAATCGCATACATGAACATGATTTCTTCCTGAGTCTTATCCTGATTCTTTTAAACCGGCTGTAATGTGAAGACCACATGTCCCAAGATTCCGCGCTCAAACTTGGCGTCATCAAGCTACGCCTTTGTTTTGAATAGGCCTCTAGTGATCTCTAGCGGACAGAAAATTCTACATATTGCACCTTTTTAATCTTTGTTAATGTTAATTCTAACATTTGTTAACATTAGTTAATGCACTGTGAACCTACATGAACAAACAATGAACAACTGTATTTTCATTAACTAACGTTAACGAAGATTAGTAAATACAGTAACAAATGTATTGCTCATGGTTAGTTCAGGTTAGTTAATACATTAATTAATGTTTAACTAATGAACCTTATTGTAAAGTGTTACCTTAAAAACGATAACTAATTACAAAAATAATATACTTTAAAAGAATATAGTGCAAACTGAATGCAATGTTTTCCTAAATGTAACTGTATGTTTACTGCAATTGAATGAAAGTATCTTATTGTCAGCAAGGGGTTGAAATAAAAATGAAAAATAAAGGCAGGATCTAATCGCATGTAGTTCTTTAATAAAAACAACCTCAAATGTACAATTCTTCAGTAATACATGAAACAAAACGTGGGGAACAGAACAATCACTTTAACTTAGATGAGATCTGACAAAAACAACAAAAACAGGGCAATAAACAGGGACACACTAGGACTAAACGAGATGATTAACTAGACACAGTAAAACATGAGGGCAAATCAAAAACCATGGCAACTGATAAACAAAGACGTAAGAAACTGAACTGGAAACATTGCAAAACTAACTCAAACCAAACTCAAACCCAGAAAAGGGGTAACAATTATAGTTACATTGATATTAAAGGCAATTAAATTGGTATTAAAGACTGCCCTGCTCCCGGTTATTGAAGCTCTGAGACTGGCAAGAGCAGCTTAAAAATCATCAGTACTCATCTTGCTGGATCTGTCTGCTGCTTTTGACACAGTTAACCACCAGATCCTCCTGTCAACCCTCATGATGAAGGGCATCTCAGGGACTGCACTCCAGTGGTTTAAGTCTTACCTCTCAAGTTGGTTCTTCAGAGTGTCTTGGAGGGGTGAAGTGTCAAGGTCGCAACATCTAGCTACTGGGGTGCCTCAGGGCTCAGTGCTTGGACCACTTCTCTTCTCCATCAACATGTCTAGATCTCTCTACTAGGATATCTCACTCAGAAATATTGATTTTCCAATCACTGCTATGTTGATGACACACAGCTCTACCTCTTATTCCAGTCAAATGATCTGACGGTAGCTCCTTGCATCTCAGCCTGCCTGACAGACATTTCTGGCTGGATGAAGGACCACCATCTTCAACTCAACCTTGCCAAACCAAAACTGCTTGTGATCTCTGCCAAGCCAGCACTCCATCACAACCTTTCCATTAAGCTAGGTTTGTCATAACTCCTTCCAGGACAGCCAGGAACCTTGGGAGTTGTGATTGATGATCAGTTAAACTTCACAGATCACATTGCTAGAACTGCCCGGGGTCCTGCAGAATTTGCCTAATACAAGATCAGACCCTTCCTATCAGTGAATGCCACACAACTCCTTGTCCAAGCTCTCATTCAGACTGGACTATTGTGATGCTCTCTTGGCAGGCCTTCAATCATGTACTGTCAAACCTCTGCAACTGATCCAGAATGCAGCAGCGAGAGTCTTTAATAAGCCAAAGAGAACGCATGTCACATCAAATTCAAGGCACTGATGTTTGCCTACAGAACAACCACTGGCTCTGCACCCCCATAAAATCTGTTGTCCCTCTGTGCACTGAAGCAGTACATGACTCCGTCATTCATCCAGCCAGGCATTCCCTATAACATCAAAAACTCTTTTCAAAGATCCTCAGCCATGTGCTAAACAGCATAGCAGGCTCACCAGGGCAAGGCAGGAAAAAACTCGGGAAAGGCATGTTAGCAACAGCAATCTTCATGACCAAAGATAGCGAAGAAAATGCCTAATCTCTGTTGCCAATTTGTGGTGTCTGTCAGGAGTTAGTAAGCAATGAAGCACACGAGACAGGAGTAGCAAACTTCATCCATCTTGTTTAATCTTTCACTTCTGTTCTCACACACATTACGCCATTACACAACAATTCAGACATCCTTTTCAAAACAGTAGTCCACAACACAATTCACTCATGAACACAACAAGTTTTCTGGGCTCTTGCATGATGACGTCATATGCATAACACACAAGAACCAATGAGGTCTTAAAATGTTCCACAGAAGAAAGAAAATCCTGTTTGGAACAAAATTAGGTTGAGTAAATGATGACAGAATTTTCATTTTTGGGTGGGCTATCCAAACTATTAATTTAAGGCAAACTGTCATCTGAATTTGAGAACTGATAAAGCCTCACCACCTCTGGCAGAAATGCTATATTACAAACTTTACTAAAAAATGTGGAAAAACTCCCAGTGAAACCAAAGTTGTAACATGTTTGACATTGATTAGAGTATGATAAATTGCCATAGCTTTTATTACCCGTGGCCTTCTCAGATGTTACTGCCATATTTAACAATGATTTAAAACAATTCTGTCAAAACAAAGGTCAAAAGTTGCAATAAAAATCACAGAGACATGTAACTATGCTGTTCTAGGTTCTGAAGCATGATTGTTGTAATGTTTCTCTGTCCAGACACAAATTAATCACAGTGTAAGAACACAAAGCCTATGAAATTTTGTTCCTACTATATTTTACATTCAGTGGCTCCAAAATGTATTTGGACAATTTGGACACTTAAAGGAATAGTTCACCCAAAACAAATCAAACAAACAGTTTTGGTTACCATTGACATCCACTATTAGTGTTAGGGTTGTCTTAATCTCCAAGCTTGTCTTAATTCACCACTAATGATCTAATGTAATGACATTCATATATTTTTGAATATGGCAAACACGAATATCTACAGTTGATGTTTAATACATGTGTAATATATTCACTATGGTAAAAGAACAAACATTTTTTAGACTATTGAAATGTTTTTAATGATTAAGAAAAAGATGTTTCTTTTTCCATTTAAAGTACAGAAAAGAAGCTCTAAAGTGGAGCATATTTTATAATGCTCTGGTACTCTTGGGTTCAGCTGTCTTTTTGAGTGAAGACAAAGATTACAGTGCAAGACATTGTACAAACACAATGATTATATTTTTCTGTATAGGCTACTACCCTCATTCTATCATTCAGTAATGACCTGGCCATGCCTCTGCCACCCTATTAGAGTTTATTAGAAATGATTCTGTTTAGACTGTTCAAATTTTTATGTCAAAATGTGCTAGTTAGCAATGAGACATTAGATGAGAATTTTGTTTATGCCCATAAGTTAGAAAAACAGCTAGACAGCAAAAGCCGGAAAGAGCAGAATCCATCAATTTCCCAAGATCATCTGAAATTCCCTCTGAAGAGGCAGAAGACCCACTTGAGCCAAATTTCATTCTGATCTCCCCAAGAGCTTGACTGGCTGCTGGGGCCGTGACACTACTCGATTTTGACAAGGAGCCAAATGAAAGCTTGGAGGATGTCACAGAGCATGAGGCAGCCTGACAGCGCAATTGCCAGCTGTTGGCAGACTGTTTTCAGGCCCCACCTCTCAAACACTTCAATAAAGCCATCAGGGTCCCAAGAGGTGTTTATTTCTCTTTAATACATGGCTCTCTGCAGTACCTGATGCTGATTGGTTAATCACACCATTGAGTGTCTGAGTCAAATATTTTAGGATACTGTCCATGGCAACATACCAGTGCTACTTTCATGTCTTTTGTATCACTCTGCTCTCTCTTTTTCCATATCACTGCAAGTTAGAATAGCTAATCCTAAAACATGCCACTCATTAAAATGACTTCAAGTAGTGACCATCACTGGAGGGCTTCAAAATATAAAGTTTTTCATTGTTGCCGGATAGGCTTATTGGGAAAATGTGTCTCTACATACATTTTTTGCAAAACTCCAAAAACTTACCTATACATACAATTCACTGCCATTTCTATATGAACACTAGTGGCAGTAAAACACCAACTTTTATTCCTTTTCACACATTGTATGATTACAAGGGCAGATTATCAAATAATAAAGAATTGTTTTCACACATTTCCTTGTACAATACTATGTTAGACACTTTTACCATAGTGCATGATTTGCAAACGAATACATTTTGGGCCAGATTTACTAAACAGGGCAAATTAGCATGAGAGCGCAATTCCACAAAAAGCGCCAATGTTTTGTGCGTGATCTACTGCTGATGCGCAAATTAAAGAACACAGATGCAGTCAAATCATTTACATAATGACCAACGCAATCTACCAAGAGCAGTACAAATTAGCGTTTGGTCGCAAATAAGCAGAGCTGATGCTCATCAGGTGCTGGTCGACACAGGCGCAATCTGTTACATATAATATACGGATAAAATCTTCCTCTGGCATTCCAAATAAATTAATACGAGTGGAAAATATTTTCTCCCTTCTACCACACGCTCTCTGTTCTCTGCGGTGTCTCCTCCTAGCAGCAACAAGTGCAGCCATGTCGCAAAATGGGTTAAGACATGTTTTTCAGGCGTTAAATAAGGGCTCAAATACCAGTAAATTGACTAGCGCAAACATTAGTAAATCGTGTTGCGTGATTCATTTAAATACTCTCCTCCCATAAATTTTGCGTCTGAAAGGAAAACTCCAACAAATGCATATGCAATAAGGTCAGCTGCAAAAACAACTCAGTCCACGCCTTTTCGGCGCTAATTTTGCATTGCGTGTCTTAATCCCAACAGTAGTTTTATAACGCCAAAAGGGGGTTTGTGTTTTCGCAAGCTGTTAGTAAATCTGGCCCTTCGACTTTTGCATCACAGAATCAGTCATATGTATGGCACAAATCATGATAAAATAGCTCAAAGGCTTGTGGAAGCACGCTAATATTGCAAGGTTGCTTTAGCAATGCATTTTTATCTCAAGTTTGCTTTTGTTAACGCTATCGGTTATGTTTAGGGTAGGATTTCGTGTAGGTGATTTGTTAATGTGACAGAGAATTAACCGTTAAGAGCCGCTCTCCAGTCATTTCATTTCCCGAACTGCAGCAAAACTTACAACAACCAACATATTAGGTAAGCAGTCATGTAATCAGCAGGATAATGTACAGCCCTCTTTTTCTTTTATATGAATAGTTTGCTCCAAAATGAAAATTTACACATTCATGAGAAAAGTTTTTTTTTTTTTTTTATCCAGTTCTTAGAAGCAGTCTGAATGATTCACTGTAATTATACTGACAAAAATGGCCAGGATATTCTTCAGAAATTCACATGAAGTATTCCATGAAAGAAATAAAAACACATTTTGCAAAATTTTTAGGTAAATTATTTCTTTGAAGAGCTCAGCTCATAGAGAGTGCCAAAGGGTGAACGCAGCCAAACAAAAGTGCACTGTTTCAGCAGACTCCTTTCGTTCACGGAGGGTCATGCATGGAAATAACAGGGCCGTATTTCTCCGAATGAAAAACATAGCACGCAGATTTACAGCTTACTCTGCCTCACCTATCAAGGTCCTGCTTTGCCTCATCAATCAAAGCAGCCATCCATTGGCATTGGGAGTTATTATACTGCATTCGTTTCACTCTCCTTGCCTCATCTAGGAGAAGGTACATGGCTTTAAAGTTGAAGTCTTACCATTAAATTCCCCACACCTCAGAACTGCCCCGGCCCTTATCCAGAACCATTCTGTTCAGCATTGACTTCACAGTTACTTTATAAGTCTGTGAAACTTACGACAATCCACATTTGATAATGAAACTATCTTGTTTTACAAGAAAACCACCTTGAATTAAATTAGCAAGTTATTAACAATAACAATAAGTCTACAGCATAAAAAAATAAGATAAGGATTCATTTTGAGGTTACTTCTGTAAGTCTTGTATAAGAGACTCTGGGAACACTTCAGTATAGGGAACATGTATTCAACTGTTAACTACGACTTTTCCCTTAGTAAACTAATAATTTACTGCTTATTATTAGTTAATAAGTTAGCTGTTAAGTTTAGGTATTGGGTAGGATTAAGAATGTAGAATATGGTCATACAGAATAAGGCATTAATATGTGCTTAATAATTACTAATAAACAGCCAATATTCTAGTAATATGCATGCTAATAAGCATCTAGTTAAAAAGACCCTAAAATAAAGTGTTACCGAGACCTTAAACCAGTCCATTTTTCTTTGTTATTGGACACAACTCTGCATGATATGATCACCAAACCAATTAACAGGCACTTAATAGTTCAAAACATCAGCCAGACGATGGACTGACTTTATCAACTTGAAAACCAATATAAAAGCATATGATATCAAGATTACTTGAGGCAGCTTAAGCAGCTGTTTAAGTGTTTTTTATTTCATGTTATAAAAGAGAGATGAGACAGGCAGCACAGGTATTGAAGAAACAGCATAAATTGGTAAAGTCTGTGGTGTTTTAGGTTAGGGTTTGGCTGGATCTTCAGCAACATTCTTGTAAATGGATCATTTCTCTCTAACATTAAGGGGTAGTTAAAGGTTATAGTTAGAATTATGTATACTGCCATTCAAAAGTTTGGAATTACTAAGAAATTATGTTTTTGAAAGAAATTTTTATATACTAAGGACATGCTAAATGTATCAAAAAATACTGTAAAAGCATTTATACTGTTACAAACTAGTGGTCGACTGAACTTTTTTTTTTTATGCAATTAGAGAGCACATAGTTTTCCATTAAATTGCATTATATTTGGCCCAAATAGCTGTTAATGTACACAATGTCTTCACCCTAGGTCAGTGTTTCTCAAAGTGTGAGGCGCGCCCCACTGGTGGGGAATAGAGACATGACAAGTGGGGCGCGACAAACGAGAGGAAATTTGGTCATTTTTGTGCCCATCTCTATTAACCTTTTGAGCGGCACGGTCCCACATATAGGATTTAGAACGTTCAGAGACGTCACTTAACTGCCAGATTCAAATTGTGCTTTCGCGATTTGGCTGGCGCAGAGCCAGAGACGGACGGGCTCAGCAGCGCTTGGACATTTATCACAACTATGCAGTGTTTTCAACAACATAATGTTTATTTTAGGTTTCGGACATTTAAATATACATAAGTACTAGTAAAACAATACATTTAGAGTTTGTAAAGTACACACTGATGTCTATGGAAGCAGCAATAACAATCAAATCAAATATAATTTACCGACATCTTTTATTCATATCAGATACACACAGTGTAAGTAACTATAAAGTTTACTCTTTTTCTCCCAGATTACCGGCCACTTACTTACATGGATTTCGGGAGAAACTGATGAATTCACGTGCTGTAAATCCAACCGACAGGACTCTCTGACCTTCTGCGCAAACAAACATGGCGGCGCCCATCTCGCGTTATAGACCTTATGTAGCCCCGCCCCTTTTCAGAGCTGCGCTCGTTGTCTTTTGACTTCCAACTTATATTTCCAAAGCGATCTTATGTATTTATGAATGAACTGCTCATTTTAAAATCTTCCCGGTCTACTGACATTTGTTAAGACATCTGCTTTAAACATAACAATGCTCATGATAACTTTCATTAACTCTACAACAGGTAAATCCACTTCACCAGCTAATTATTCTTCAACAGCGATGCCATAGAAATATACAGGGCTACCGCAAAAACGGAAGTTCAAAGACAATATTCTAAAGATGGCGGCGCACTTGTTTCTCTGGTAAATAAGGTCTATAGATCAAGATCATTTATTAACGTTTTTAAACAACAAAACACACTCACTTACACATATTTGAGAATCGGAATATCAAATAGTTGATGACATGGTAAGCAAGTTTCTGAATATTTTGAATAAAAAAAGGAAAAACGAAATAAAAGCGTTACATCTGTCATACAGTGTTATTGTGGCTGCGGTGTGACGTGACAAGCATGACGCGTCCAGGCCCTGGTCATTTCTAGGCTTGATTACTGCAATGCTCTTCTGGCTGGACTGCCATCATGCACAATCAAGCCTCTACAAATGATTCAGAACGCTGCAGCACGTCTCGTCTTCAACGAGCCCAAAAGAGCCCACGTCACGCCTCTCTTCATCTCTCTTCACTGGCTACCAATTGCTGCTCGCATCAAATTCAAGGCGTTGACGCTTGCTTACAGATCTACCACAGGCTCTGCACCCTCCTACTTCCACTCACTCTTACGAGTCTACACTCCTACCAGAAGCCTACGCTCATTAAAGGAGCGAAGGCTTGTGGTTCCATCACAGAGAGGCACGAAATCACTCTCCAGGACATTCTCGTTCACTGTTCCTTGCTGGTGGAATGATCTTCCTGCCTTTATCCGGAATGCAGAATCCCTGGCAATATTCAAAAGACAGCTGAAAACTCATCTCTTTCGTGATCACTTAACCTCATCTTAAAAAAAAAAAAAAATTTCTTATACCTATCCTTTCACTTCCTCTAATCCCTCTCTATTGTAGCTTATGATACTCTGAGCATTGCCTAAGACTTGTATTGTGAGCACTTTTTGTGTCTATTTGCCTCGTCATGACGACTCGCTTGTTGTATTCCTCACTTGTAAGTCGCTTTGGATAAAAGCGTCTGCCAAATGAGTAAATGTAAATGTAGATGTAAACAATAAGGGGAAACGTTCTAAAATAACGGTTGCGTAAAAAAACTAGAATATTAATTTATAATTTATATATAAGTTATAATGCAAAGTGATAATATAATTGCACTTTTATTTTCTCTATTTGAAAGTTTTTAATGCTGTTATTTGGTGTTATGTTTTTAAAATGTGATGTTAATAAAATAAATTTTAATACATATTAATAGTTAAACTTAAAGCCTAGTTTATTAACATTCTGTTGGGGCGATTGGGGACAGGTGGGGCTCGGAACCCTTCCCTACCTCCAAAGTGAGGAATGGCAGAAAAAGTTTGGGAAACACTGCCCTAGGCTAAGTGTGTATAGACATTTTTCAATAATATATTTGTCTAGATATTTGTCTAGATAAAATATAAATTGCCCTTTCTCTTTCCATTTGTGCTGTTTTTGCAGCAAAACTCATAGAAGACACTTTTTTTTTTACATTCTTGAACAGAACTTTTTGGCTGTATGGTGATTAGATTGACTGTTTTGGACTGCAGGCTTAAACTTGAGAATGCAGCCAGTAAGGTGTGATGAATGGTCCTTCTCGTCCATTGTGCATTATAGCCTATTTGAAGAGTTTAAAGTTTACCATCAGGATAAGGTTCCTGAACAACTTTTATGAAAAAAAGTCATAATGTAACATACATTATGTCATAATACATAATGTCCTTTTGGAACACACTATCTGCACAATGAAGAATTCATGGTTACGTGAATTATCACTTCTCCCTCTAATCAGCAATCGTATAGGATTCATTCATGCTTTTTTAATGTCAGATTAGGGTTACACGCAAATTTTCTTTCATGGTCTATGGACCCCCTGAAGTAGTCTTGGCCACCCCATGTATAACACTCTAGTTCCGCCACTGGTCTGCATTCAGGCATTGGGTTTTCAGTGCTGTCAATATTCAAACATTTTCATATGATCTGCTTATGCCCCAGATATGTTTAGGGGTGGACCTTTATACTTACTGTTTTTTCACATAATTTTTGTATGACTCACATTGTACGAATTCATACAAAATTGCCACCTCATAACATAGTCACGTTTTTCTGTGAAATCAGGTCGGAAGTTACTGTACCCTTTTCTACAAGTGCTTGAAGGACCTTTTAAGTAAACTGTTCCTATAATAGCTCAACACCTCAAACTTAAAGAAATTCATCTTTAATACTCTTTTCTAACCATTTATTTATACAATCTTGAAGTTATTTCGCCATTCTCTTTTTCGTCTTGTTTGTCACTGTCAGATATGTCCTTGTTTTTGAAGAGTACTAAAAGGCCAGCAGCATCCTAGACTCTTCTCTACACTGAAGCTGATGAAGCTGAAGTTGGTGTCTAGCGTGTTCAATGAAGCTTCAAGCTGAGCACCAGTAAAAGGTCTGTTTCTAGAACTAGAGACTGTGATGTACTTGTCTCCTTGTAGTTGTGTGCCTGAACCGTCCTCTTCTCTGCCTGACCTGGTTGGTTCCAGTTTGCTTTCTTCTTTCAAGATGGTAGTGCATGCAATAACCTTCATCCCTCGAAAGAACAACTGACCGATGAGTTTATAGAGAAATGGGTTTCCTTTTGGTCATTTTTAAAATCAAATTTTGACTTGTACAGGACACAGACATTACAGTATACAGGCAATAGTATTCCACATTTCATTTTCATCTGTGCTACAATTAGAAAGTTACCAAACCATGTTTAGAAAAGAGTTATCTCAGAGCAAGCCTCACTACTATTACAGCTTACATATGATATCATTGGTACAACCAGACAGATTTAATTGTAGACTGTTAAATGCCAGTTTAATATTATTATGAAATATTGGTAATGACATTTAAACCGACAGTTATAACACTGTCCAACCCAGTCACTCTGGAAATATGTGCCTACTTTTATGCCAAACTGCCAAAAAATTAACCTATACATACATTACACTGCAGTTTCAATCTGAAATAACCACTGTAAAGTACAACACCAACTACTTTTATTCCTTTTCAAACAAATTATGATTTAGGGGCAAAGTATCAACTAATAAATACCTTGCACAATACTATGTTATGACCTAAAAATAAATTTTGGCAAATGATTTGTAAATGTACACTGTAAAAAAAAAAAAAAAAAAAAAAAAAAAAAATATATATATATATATATATATATATATATATATATATATATAATAGTTGTAAATAAAACAAAGATTATTGGAGTATGTTCAAGAAAATACTACATCAGTCTTTCTACTCCAATCATTTTTTAGTTCAATGTGTTCCTTGACATTCCTTTGTAATTATTTGTGAAATTTACATAGTAGAAATGGTTTCAAAGGAAATCCTACACTATTTTTAGATCTTGATGTTTGCATCACATAATCAGTTCCATATACAGCGTTTCTGTTGTAGTAATCTGGCTTGGTATCTCACTTGATACAGCATTGCACTTGCCATGTGGAGTGCTCAGGTGAAAAACAAGTCACAACACTCAAAGAGCTCAACGTGTCGAATAAGGAAGCTAAAGTAGCATGGTTGCTTTAGCAAATGTGTTTTTATTTCATGTATGATTTTGTCAGCATTAATCTTTTAGCGCCACTTACCAGACATTTAATTTATGAACTGCAGCGATACGTACAACAAGCAATGTAATAAAACATTGTCACAGTCACATTTAACTGTTTTGGAGAAAACTGAACATGCTATTAGGGGTGTGCAGCGAAGCCAATATCTGTATTTGTATCTGTAACAATCACAAAATTATTTGCACCTGTATTCGGATAAATCCAGAAGTGGGCTGGGCTTTAACAGGAAGTTCGTGAAATTACATGAGAAGCCAGTTTAATTTTGTGTTCCCTTCATATTTTTCATTTAACAAATATGCCTTGAATAGCTCCTTGTATAGCCTTTTTTATGTACAATTATGTTATATAAAATAGCTGATTAAAGAACATGAAAGTTGAAAGAAAATATTCAGTGGTTGAAATTTGCTAAACAACATTTACTATGCATACAAATGCATATCTGAACAAATTATAAAGAACACATAAATGCTTGCAGTCTCCGGAATGGAGTGAGACACAGAAACGTCATACCATACATTTTTCTCACAAAAAAAAAAAAATGGTACAAATGCTGCCACTGGGACGGTACCTTTAAAAAGGTTCTAATATGTACACTGTAAAACCAAACAGTGAAATTAATTTAATTAAATGAATTGTTTCAATCAAATAATAATAAATAATAATAATAAAAGTTCATTGTACTTAGTTGTACTAAGTTCATTGTGCCTCGCTCCGCTTCCACGGCTCTCAGCCCCGCCCCACTTGTCACAAAAATTTTAAGTTCTACCAACTTAAAAACATGAGTTAGTTTACTTAAATGTTTTGAGGTAATAAGTTCCCTCAAATGTTTTGAGTATTCTGAAGTTTTACAGAGTACCATTTAGCTACTAATATGCACAGTTGCATGCAAAAGTATGGGAACCACTTGCAGAATCTGTAAAAATGTAAATAATTTTAACAAAATAAGAGAGATCATAAAAAAATGCATGTTATTTTTTATTTAGTACTGTCCTGAGTAAGAAATTTACATAAAAAATGTTTTCATATAGTCTACAAGACAAAAAAAAAAGCTGAATTTATTCAAATAACCCTGTTCAAAAGTTTGGGAACCATTGGTTCTTAATACTGTGTGGTTACCTGAATGATCTACGACTGTTTTTTTGTTTTGTGATGGTTGTTCATGAGTTCCTTGTTTGTTCTGAGCAGTTAAACTGAGCTCTGTTCTTCAGAAAAATCCTCCAGGTCCTGCAGATTCTTCAGTTTTCCAGCATCTTTTGCATATTTAAACCCTTTCCAGCAGTGACTGTATGATTTTGAGATCCATCTTTTCACACTGAGGACAACTGAGGGACTCAAACACAAATATTAAAAAAGGTTCAAACATTCACTGATGGTACAGAAGGAAACAAGAAGTATTAAGAGCTGGGGGGTGAAAACTTTTGAACAGAATAAAGATGTCCACATTTTTCTTATTTTGTTGAAATATCTTTTTTTTTTTTCATTTAGTAATGCCCTTCGGAAGCAGCAGAAAATATGTTTTCCGAAAGACAAATTAAGCACAATTTACCTTGAGCTTCAAATTCAAAAAGTTTTCACCCCCCAGCTCTTAATGCATCGTGTTTCCTTCTGGAGCATTAGTGAATGTTTGAACCTTTTTAATATTTGTGTTTGAGTCCCTCAATTGTCATCAGTGTGAAAAGATGGATCTCAAAATCATACAGTCACTGCTGGAAAGGGTTCAAATATGCAAAAAAAAAATCCTTGAAAACTGAAGAATCTGCAGGACCTGGAGGAATTTTCTGAAGAACAGAGCTCAGTTTAACTGCTCAGAACAAACAAGGGACTCATGAACAACCATCACAAAACAAAAAAACAGTAGATCATAACCACACACAGTATTAAGAACCAATGGTTCCCAAACTTTTGAACAGGGTTATTTTAATAAAAGCCATTTGTTTTTTTGTCTTGTAGACTATATGAAGACTTACTCAGGACAGTACTAAATAAAAAATAGCATGTATTTTGTATGATCTCTCTTATTTTGTTAAAATTATTCACATTTTCAGATTCTGCAAGTGGTTCCCATACTTTTGCAACTGTACACTTTAGTACCAATATGCACCTTTGAGATACTAATACGCACTCTTAGGTACAAAGGTGTAACTTTTAAAAGGGTAACACTCCAGTGACAGCTTTTGTACCTTTGTTTTTGTTTTTTGTTTTCTTTTTTTGAAAGAGTGTAGCTAGTAATGGGCTTCATTAGCTTAAAAGGTCCATCCTGTTACACTTTGCACTGTAAAAATGTCATGTAACAGGGTGGACAAATTTCCTATTTGGTTAGGATTATTAGATTATACTAATCTTTTCCCCCAATCCTATTTCTCTCATCAACTAAAACTAATACAGTACTTGTCCAGCTTGGGTTATGACACTCATCGGTAACACTTTATTTTAAGGTCTTTTAACTAGTTGCTTATTAGCATACATATTACTAGAATATTGGCTGTTTATTAGTACTTATTAAGCACATATTAATGCCTTATTCTGCATGACCATATTCTACATTCTTAATCCTACCCAATACCTAAACTTAACAACTACCTTACTGACTATTAATAAGCAGTAAATTAGGAGTTTATTGAGGGGGAAGTCGTAGTTAATAGTGAGTATGTGTTCCCTATACCAAAGTGTTACCCACTTATCTCCTCTATAGGTTCTGAATACCTCACTGAAGTAGATTATATATATATATATATATATATATATATATATAGTCTTGAGCTAGAGCTCTGGAATTAAGGCTAGCTTAAGGTTAGAGTATTAGCTCAGCTTAAGCACCCTAAGGGCAAACTCTAGCAAAAAGTAGGACGGCTAAACGTGATACAGAGAAGAGTGTCGCATAGACTGGGCTCTTATCCCAGGTGTCAAATATAGAGACATCACTGCACAAAACAATGTTGAAATGTGTATCTCCGAAACTGTCAGCGGGCACATGACACCGCAGCGTGTTTGACACGATTTGCAGTCCTAGTTTCTCCTGAAGGACAAATGCTTCATTGGCAGAGGAAACTTTTTGACATTTCCCTCAGGTACACAGATATACACATCAGCATTTTCAACTGCTATTTTAAGCCCTATTGAATACATGTACAGGAGATTTGTCTCATAAAAAGAGCTGTATGTGCAAAGGACCTACAGATCGTATATTTTCATGAGGCACCTTGGGTAAAACATGTTGGTGCTGACAGAAAATGGTTATCCAAAAATTTGAATAAAAGAATCCTTTTAATTGGCACACAATGCTGATTCTTCAATAGAATTGAGAAGTAACTAAACATAGTGATACTAATAACTACACTAAACTAAATATTCATTAGTTTGAAAATAGTTTATGTTCCATCGGAAAGTCAGATTCGTTCTAATGAATCAGTTCATCCTAAACGGCCCTTACTTTTATAGTACTGTAAAGTCTGATTCATTTTAGTGAACATCCTAAACAGTCCTCTCTCTCTTATGTAATGTTGGAGTCCCTGTGTGGCATTTTAGATATTCTTGTTTTTTAAGGAAAATAAATTTCCATAAATTAAGCTGTATTCTAGCTTTTTAGTTGTATTTATTTATTAAATGTTTCTGTTCACATTTGATACTGTCATCCTGATTGTGACTGGTTGAGTTTATTCATTTTTTGAGCCAGAAACCTGTATCTGATTAAAATTATATCATTAATATTTAAAAATAAATAAAAATTGTTTGTAGCCTACTGTGTAGCTAACTACTATTTTTAAAAGAGCTGCTTGACTGTACTTAAAGTAAATTATCACAAGCAGCTGGTTCACCCACACTGATCTTGTGTTAATTAATGTTACAATTAATGTTGTGTTAAATTCTGCATCAGAAATCATACAATTATATTAAATTTTCTTATTGATATCACTGACCAAGTCCTGCAATTATCAATCATTTATTGCATTTTATAGCAGGACTAGAAAAAAAAAAAAACACACATGGTGTAAAAAAGCAAACACAGCTGTTTTCCCATGTAGTGGGAAATATGAGATATATCATGTTATATCTTCTTACTTTTCCCACATTGCTTGCTGTTTAACAATGAATTATTCTCTGCCTCTTAGTGATCTATGAAGTCTTGCAACACCATTAATATAACATTGAAATAGATATTAAAAAGCAAAAGATATTATTCTTTAATGATTTATCACACCCTGCATTGCTTGTAAACTGTAAGCCATGTTCAGCATCTGATTTACCTGAGTTGAATAATCAGGCAAATCTGAAATTGTTGGTTTAATTTCTTATCAATTAGCTAACTGTATGACAGTCCTGAATAAATTTTATTAATTTAATTTTTAGTCTTAGAGAATTATTGGGTCAGAAAATTTCTCAGCAATGGTCTGTTTTTAAATATTAAGCTAAACTTTTTTCAACAATAAGACAAATTACACTGTCAACAGAATAATGCCCACCTATGCCCACCTGCTCATGTCAAAGTTAAAAATTAATTCCATATGAAAATAAAAGAGCTAGTGAGCACTCGATTAAATTACAACTGCACCTCCATGTCTGTGACCTTCATGAGACCTGCAGTGTTTACTGATCATTTGATTACTAATGATTAGGGCTGGGTGAAAAATATTGATTTCTCGATTTTATTCGATTCGAACCTCAGAAAAGCCATTCAGTGGCCATAAATTCTATAGTATAGTTACTCTAGAGAGGAGCATTTTGCTAAATATATGCAAGTTTATATGTATAATGTTATATGTATATGCAAGTATATACAAGTTTTTTTTTTTATGACAGCAACCATTTAAATGTTCATATTTATAAAAAAATAAAATAAAATGAATTGAAGTAGAAATAATTATGTAATTATAAAGTTAGTATTATAACTATATCACTATAAAAAAAAAAACTTTAAGTGTTTATAGGCCTATACTAATGTTATTTTTAACATTAAATATTATAGTAATGTACTACTAACTGACTCTCTGTATAGTTTACAGCATTAGTTTTTACAGCATTAGATTTTTTTTTCCTTGAGAAAAGTTGCCATGTACTGTACCTGATATACATCCAAATTAATCAATATCGAATCTAATTGAATCAAATCGCACGCTTGTGAATCAAAAAGTCAATACCCAGCCCTACTAATGATATGAAAGTCAACCTTTAGTAAAAATAGCCAAACAACTGATATAATGAATAAAAGATACAGAAAAATATTGTTACTGTATTATTGTAGTTATTAATTCAAAGCAATGTTATGATTTCAAAGCAATGACATTTATATTGGAATGATATAATAACCATGGTTTGGCATGTCATATTTATAGTAAAAAGATTATATGCAAAACATTTAATGTCAACTTCGGTAATATTGCTATTTTATGCAAATGTGCCTTGACACAAACTGACATACTGTCCCATGTTCAATACATTATTTTAAAAGAAAGACTGATCCAAGAGTTACTGATACTGCTTTTCAGCCATACATTCACACTACAAGTCTGTTTCAACATGGGCACAATTTAAATAAAATGTTTTTTACCATCATTCCAGCATGTCTAGTTCTCATGACAGCCTATGGTTACACTTTAGTTTAGGGACCAGTTCTCACTATTAACTAGCTGCTTATTAGCATGCATATTACTAGGATATTGACTGTTTATTAGTTATAAAGCACATAATAATAAAGCACATAATAATGCCTTATTCTGCATGACCATATTCTACCTCCCCTTAATCCTACCCAATACCTAAACTTAAAGGAACACTCCACTTTTTTTGAAAATAGGCTCATTTTCCAACTCCCCTAGAGTTAAACAGTTGAGTTTTACCGTTTTCGAATTGCAGCAGGCGCAATGATATTACGCAGCATCTCTCACAAATGTCTCCATGGTTGCAAGCCACGCTCCCTGTGCAAGCAGGGGGTCACAGGCGCTGCGTAATATCATTGCGCCTGCTGCAGCCATGGTACGGCAGCAAAGTTCCTTGATTATTACGCCGGAATGAGAGTATAGTTCCTAGCCATATCGGCCTAGAAAATCACAACTTTTCATTTCCCGTCGGTCTTAGTACATGATGTAACTACAGAAGAGTCAAGTTTTAAATAGGAAAAATATCGAAACTCTTTGGTCATTTTTTAACGAGATGCTAACAGTCTAATCAGATTCAATGAACTATGCTAAGCTATGTTAAAAGTGGTACCGCCAGACCCGGAGATCGGCTGAATGGATTCAAAAACAGTAAAAACTCAACTGTTTAACTCTAGGGGAGTTGGAAAATTAGCCTATTTAAAAAAAAAGTGGAGTTTTCCTTTAACAATTACCTTGCTAACTATTAATAAGCATTAATTAGGAGTTTATTGTGGTAAAAGTTGTAGTTAATAGTTAGTTAATAGTGAGAAATGGACCCTAATCTAAAGTGTGACTCTTTTTTATTCTAATAACAGACTTTTGTTATTTGAGCTGTCTTATTTGTAGACCAAAGGGCTAAAAATTTATAAACAGAAAAAAACAGTCAACTTTGAACTGTTGGTGGCACCAGACCCCAAAGTTGTCCGGATTAATGTTCCGATCCTTAGCATTCAGAATGCTATGAATTTTAATGTTTAATGCTTAACCACACAGTTCTAGCATCACACTCCCAGCCAGAAGCAGAAAAAGAAGAAAAGTACGAGACACAGTAGGTTCCTTCACAAGTTCATTGCTTGGTCCCTAATTAATGACCATGTACGTTGTCAATCAATCCTAAGTCACACTAATTCCTACAGACATTCAGCCCGCTTCAAAAGGGCTAACGCTCCATAAGGAGAGCTGACAAGTTTTCCTTTATCAAAGCTGCAATTAACTTATTTACTGGCAGGTCATTACTTAGAAGTTCATTAGCACAAGAGATAAAAACTCATCCTTTGGTTCTAACACCACCATTGTCGGTTAACAGGCATTTGTCAAGTGGTTTGGCAGCTCCATACCATCATGACACGACATTAAACCCATTACTCGTAACAGAGGCATCTGCTAGTCTACATATTAATAACAGCTAATTATTTAGACCTGCCGCCATATTTCCTGTCTTTTCCAATTCTTTCACTCGTTTCCTAGCACTAATTAAAGTGATGCAAAAGCACTTCTGGGGTGTAAACAAATCATTCAAACAATCCAATCAACATTTCTTGTTACAACAGCCACAACAAAATTTCGTTTCACATCAGCACAAAGAGCATTCATGTGTTCAGAGATGGCCAACTCAATATATCAGTATTAAAAATGGACGAACAATATGAAACCTTAACATACATGTAATTCCTCAAAATCCACTTTCTTACTAGAAAAAACTCTATGCACATGCATTAGCTAAAACACGTGCATGAGCCTTGACAATGAAGAGGTATAAAGAGACATAACCTCACTTTGAGAACTGCATCATGGGTAATTAGCAGGCAAATGTGAATACACTCTCAGGAGAACTGGTCTTAATTATTCTAAACAACTGCAGTGTATTCACGTGTGTGTCACCACGTTTGAATATTGTGATGTGAAAAGGTTTCTGACATGTGGATGATAACAGTTTCTTTTGTTTGTCATTTTATCCACAAAGATTATAATACAGAATTTAATAAAAATAATTTAACAACAAAAACATAGAACATTTCTAAAGTATGGAAGCTTGTTTCCGCAACTGATAAAAAAATAAAAAAGGTAACTGCGACTTTTTATCCGACAATTTTGGACTTTTTTCTCACAATTGCAAGTTTATATCTCACAGTTACATAAATAGTGATATAAACTCGCAATTGCCAGTTATAAAGTCAGAATTGTGAGCTATAAACTCGCACTTGTGAGAAAAAAACATCAGAATTGCGAGACATAAACTCGCAATTGCGAGAAAAAAGTTATAATTGTGAGATAAAAAGTCGCAGTTACCTTTTTTATTTTTTATTCAGTGGTGGAAACAAGCTTCCATAAAAAAACTGCTTGCCGACCCCTGTCTCTTTTTCTGTTTACAAGGTTTAGAGGTGTGTGATTTGAGTTACATCTGACACCCTTGACCTTCTAAACTCTTTCTTTTTCTTCTAAAAATGTGGCTATTATTTTTCAACATAAGAGCGGCCAATTATAACATAAATGTGTGAGATGTCCGGTGTCATCTGCTTTCTTTCTTTCTTTTTTTTTTCTTTTTTGTGCATTATGCTGCATGAAACTGCAAACTGGTGTTTGTTATCATATTGTTTTAATTTAATATCGTAATCACAAACACATTGGTTTGTAGCACAAATAGTTTCCAGTTTAATGCACAAAGTTATTCTTATAGTTATTTATCTATTGTGGCTAATGAATCAGAAGTCTCACAAATTCACGGAAAATAACTTACTTCCGCTTTGCAAAATAAAGTGGATTTCTTGCCTCACAAACTAAAAAGCATTCAATCTGGATTTGTAGCTGGATATGTAGGCTATTATTTTTCTACACAGACGAAATAGGTACCTTAAAAATATGGAAATTGTAAAAAATGTGGACATTGCCAAAATATGGAACCTGCAGCTGCACAACAGTGCATCTATATAACCTCCTCCTGTCCATGAAGATTGCTCTGAGAATTTTGCCAAGTGAACACATTATATATACAGTGGTGATTTATGGGAATCACTAATGTCAACTTTGGGACACATGGCTGTTCCTCTCAAGCAACTGAACTGCATCATAGCGGCAAACTTGTTCGCTTTCAGTACTATTTGTTTCTCTTCAGAGCCTGCACATTGACACAAGCTCTATCAAATGCACACATCTGTGGGATTGCCTCTATCATTCAACCCTGTCTTGGCCAGATCTCAGCCTCTTATCTCTGGAAGATGTATGGTGTTATTCCCAAGAAGGGAAACGAAGCTCCCAAAACTCACTGTGCTCCCATGAGTAATTTTCAAGCCAGCAAAGTCCATGCTTAAAATTCAGTGGAGAAGAAGACCTTTATTGTTGGCTACTGGTGTTTTCTTCAAAGCACATCACCATACAGTCCCATCTTATTTTCTTTCTAGTAGTTGACATCTACTGCATAGGGTTTCTCTTAAAAAGCATATACAGTGATAATTTTCTGTTTTGGTTCTTATAATAAAAGTCAGTGGGGTCCAATGTTATCTTGACCTCCGTGACTTTCACTGTCAACATTAATAAATTATGACAGAATTAGCATTTTTGGGTGAACTCCCTTAAAAGAGCTTCCCATGTTTATTGGTGTTTATATGCACACATATATGGCAGATCTAGAGAGGAAAAATAAATAAATAAAAACCTTTTAAAGCATTTGAACATATGGCTACAACATAAAATGTGGAAAAAAATGAAAGGGTCTGAATACAGTCTGAATCAACTGTAAGTCACTATTAAAATATGCTAATTTTAATATTATAATTTGTAATCCTTTTTTATGTTCCTCACATAAAGCTATCATATGACCTCAGAACACTTGGAATATAGAAGGAGTCTTATGCAACACTGTTATTATTTCTTCAATGGTGCTTTTCCCTTGAGAAAAAAAAGAAGAAGTGTGCTTAATTGTACTGAATGTGCACTTGAAGTGTACTTGAAATCTTAAAAAGTATATTTTTTGGAACTGAAACTGTACTTTGCAGATAATATAATGATACAATGAAATAAAAGGCCACTCAAATGTACTTATTGAGAGTACACTTTTTTATTTGATTTGTTAATACAATTAAACACACTTTTAAAAAATTCATTTTGTAATACAAATTTGTTATTCTCAAAATGTTAATGTTGACAACATCAGCATTGTGTGACTATGTGTATTTAGTGTGTATTAGCATTGCTTTTGACTACAGGTGAATCTCCAGTTGTCGCTGATGATTGTCATTTGGACCTTTCTGGATTACAATCCGCCATTTGATAATACTTTGCACGGTTTGATGAGATCCGAGCTAAGCGATCGCTACATTTAATCACCACTGTCAGTGCGATTTATTGTAATGCTTTTTTTCTCAGTTGGTCAGAACAAAATGGCAGACATGTTACTTGCTTGTTCAGATGACATTTTCCAGTGAAAATTCTTATTTTGGTCATACTTCCAAGACATAGAATCTGTGATTCCGGAGGACAGCAAACATTAGATTTATCCGCGCTGAGGAGCTGTGCAAATACACAACCCACGTAAAGATGATAATTCTGCAAATAACTGCAATTGCAGGTTTCAAACAGAGATGGCGACAAAGAGCAAAACTTACGGACTGCAGCTTTAAAATTAATATATTTTAAAAGTTCTAAATTGCAACTTTCGTCATTACAAATGTATTATTACAAATCAACTACTCTTTTTAGAAGTATGCTTAAGTGTTTTTCTTTTTATGAGGGGTGTGCACTTTGTGACTATTGATATCTATTTATTATAATTTATTGTAATTGCATTGGAAATAGTGACAAACACTGGCTTCACAGTTTTCTCCTTCTGTATTCCAAGAAAGAAAGTAAGTCAGCAGGTTTGGTGCTTTAATACTGGCAGGGTGAATGATGTCAGAATTTTTATTTTAGGTGAACTATTCCTTTAAACATGCTTGCATTCACCCAAAGCAAAAAGGTAAAGGCAGATAATATATAGAGCTCTTTTCATTGGAACTCCAACTAACTCTCAGCTGCTCTGAATTAATTCATCATGCAGCAGCTCCTGATATAAATGCAATTTGTTTTGCAGGGGTAATGTTCCTTACTGCAAATTTATCATGCCAGACTCCAGGACAGTTTGTTCAGCTCTTCCAAGAACTCCATATTTCATCTGCGAGCCCATTTTAGATGCCAGGATCATCGTTAAGAGAAATAATTTTTAATACGTTATCATTGATTTGGTTAATATAAATCCCTTCATCACTGACTGATAGGAAAATTCAGATATTGATTGACCTATAAAGATCTTTTCTCAAAACATGACGGTTCTACATGGCCTCATCATTTGAATTAAATTACACATAAGTATAAGCATGTGTAATGAGTACATTTTGATTATCATACATCGCACATCACTAGCGTCTGTGCGTGTTGAACTAACTCTTGCCCATTAGCACCTGAACTTGTGTGAGAATTCAATTCATGCCTCAGCTCTGATGATTGCTGTTGATACTGTCAGTCTATTTAAAGGTTCAGTAAGTAATTTTCCCTCATTAAAAAGTTTTACATCTAAAGAATATGTTTAAAATTATGTACACTCACATGAAATGGAAACTCCAGTCATATCAGTAGATTAATGAAATCTTTTTTATTGTAGATGGAGCAGGTTGTTTAATGGAGGCCCCATATTTATACTACTACTTTATTTATCTCAATAACATCCATGTTATCAGACATATTTCCTTGAGGAATAAATGAATCATGTGTGACTGCGAATAGTAAATTTTTTGCATTAGCATCAGTTAATGACTTTTGCATGATAGTGCTTCCACACCACTAGGTATACAAGATACACTACAAATACAAGACCACTGCCATATCAGCCAGCAGAACAAAAACTAATGGTTGCATCTTAAAACGTTAACTTAGTCAGAGGAGTACGTACAGGGTTTTTCCTGCATTTGGAGGCCGCCAAAATGAATCTTTATCCCGCTAATGATTAATTTGTTAATTTAATTTGAGTGTTTGTGTAAGCGTTCTGTGAGTGTTTGTGTAAGCACTCTGTGAAGAGTGTCAAATGTTTCTATTTACAATGTGTTTTTGCAGCGTTGAGCTTTGTAGCCAATTACAGACATATCTGTTGAGCACATGAACGCAATGGCCAACCAGATTTAAGTTAGTCAAAATCTGCTTAAAAAGGCGGAGTTTTTGTTCAACGTGAGTTCTGCACACTCGCAAATCCTGTCATTATAACCAACAAAGTATAAACACGATGTCAATAAGAGATTCACTGCACAGTGAAGACAGCTTCATTGATTATAAAGGGAATTTTCGCAAGAGTGCAGCTTTGTGTACCTTGCATTGAATGCAAGTAATTGACAGCTTCAGTGATTATAGAGGCAGTGATCTTTGCTTGCTTTCTGTATAATATATATTTTTACATGCTGCTAACTACACATGGCAAAGTTTATGGATTGACAGCCTATTCAAATGCGCCACTGAATCCAATTAACAGCGACGAACATAGCAATGGATGAAACAAAACAATCTGATACTGTATGTCAAACGATCTGTGCATGTCTTGGAATGTAAATGCATATCAGATATCTGGGCATCTACAGTACGTCTAAACATGTATATCCAATTCCCCTTGGAATTTCAAGCCACCACCAAAGCGAGGGCAACACGTTTGCCCACAAAGATAGCTTTTTAATGTCATATTATGGAGCAGAGGGGCCTGTATACACTGTGAAAACGTTATATATTGGTAAGAATTTGCGCATGCACAGAAACATTCAAGAGCATAGAAACTTGGGTAACACTTTATTTTAGGGTCTTTTTGACTAGTTGCTTATTAGCATGCATATTATTGGCTGTTTATTAGTAATTATTAAGCCCATATTAATCCCTTATTCTGCATGACCATATTCTACATTCTTAATCCTAAACTTAACAACTACCTAAATTTAACAACTACCTTACTAACTATTAATAAGCAATAAATTATGACTTTATTGAGGGAAAAGTCGTAGTTAATAGTGAATACATGTTCCCTATACTTAAGGGTTACCGAAACTTGTTTTTAACCTCTGCCCTGTGCATTGTGTAAATAAAACAGCTTCGCTACTGAAAGCTACATTATATTGCAATGAGGTGATAACTTCCCTGTTTTTGTAATTAAATTCACAGCTCCACTATTACATAGAGACTCTGTACAGAAGCAGGTAATTCACACTCACAATCTTTCTCTCTCTCTTGTTAATTCATTCGAATTCATTCAAATAAATGTAATCTTACAGCACTACTTTATTTCACTTGAATTCAATCTAAATGAACTGTAGATAATATAACAAACAAAAATTACTGATATATTCCGGTATATATTCATTCAGTCAAAATTGTCCATAGAACTGCCACTATGTAATGTGTAACTTTGTTGTTAATTTTTTACTAACTTTTCAAATCAGTCAGTGACTTTTTACAGATTTTTAAATATAAAATACTTCTAAGTTATAAAATAGTTATACTTTTTTGATGATCTGTCCTGAGAGTGATTATTTATTATTATTATTATTATTATTAAATAGGATTAAGTTAATATTACAAAACTCTTTGCATTTATTTTGGATTTATTGTCAGTACTGGGCTCGCAGTTCATACGGGTACGGTACTTTATACTGGATGACCGTGTTCAACCGCCACCACGAAGACTATGTGTGACCTAGGAAAAAATTGTTTATTTCAGGTTACAATGCTGATTCCACATTACAGGAAAGATTACAGACAGTTATTGTGATTATACTGATGGGAACCCTTAGCGTGGATGTTTTTTTTTTTTTTTTTTACTTAATTTCCTCATAATTCTTACTGTTAGCAAGGTCTGTTTTCCATTACCCTGACAGTTTGTTTGTTTTGTAGAAATGTCTGCACAAAGCTTTTACGTTGCCAATTAGTAATGTATTAAGAATAAAATAAGCTTTTAGAGTGTTTGTTTTTTCTTGAATTGGTTTGTGCTTCTGTTGTCATATAGGCCTTTCAGCTGACTAGTGCTTTGGTCTGTAAAGTGCAACTACATAATTAAAGGGGTAGTTGATTATGATTTCACTTTTTTAACTTTAGTTAGTGTGTAATGTTGCTGTTAGAGCATAAATAACATCTGTAAAGTAACAACGCTCAAAGTTCAGGAAAGGTTTGGGAACCACTGCCCTAGAATTTACATAAACCCTGCCCCCGAAAACACGCAAGGGGGTGAGGCCATGTTATTGCAATACAGTAAGTAACAGAAATTCAATAGCATTCATAAAAGCGAAATGACGACATAAGTTATAACCGTAATTAAACTAAACTATACCTGTTCTGTCATCATGCAGCATATATTCTTTGGCTCTGTAGGCATTTACAACAGTTCCCACGTGAACGATTTATAGATTATCATGACAGAATATGCTAAACAATGACTTTAAGACAGTTACCTCCACATCAGCTACATAAATTCATCAACTAACCATTCAGAAACGTCCTGTTGCATTCTACATGTTGTCACTTCTTGAGTCTCTGTATCATTGTCCGACTCCGGTTTGAACATAGAAGGCTGAACAGTTTCTGACATTTTCAGTGAGTCTGCGTAAGGTAATAGGAGCTGCTAACACGAGCTCTTGAAACTCCGCCCTCTTCTTGGGAGCAGCAGCTCATTTGCATTTAAAGGGACACACACAAAAATGGAGCGTTTTTGCTCATCCTCAAAAAGAGACAAATTTAACATGCTATAAAAATGATCTGTGGGGTATTTTGAGCTAAAATTTCACATACACACTCTGGGGATGTCAGAGACTTATTTTACATCTTGTAAAAGTGGCATTATATGACCCCTTTAAATCAAGCACAAAGCTGTTTGAAATAGATGATTATTTTGTTAGAGGATAGTCGCCAATAGTTGCCAAATTTGGCTGCCTAGCTGGAGTGAAATTTTGATGATATGAGCTGAATGACACACCCCTATTTGAGATTTTAAAGATCCAACATTTAATTTTGTCTTAATAAAGTAAACACCAAATACTTAAGCCTAACTTTGTACTAGATGCACTTTTTAGAAACTGTCCCTGTTAACTTTACCTTTTATGTGTTTCCTAGTTAAAAATTGGAAACAAATGCCATCTCAAGTCGTATTTACCACTCGGAAAATCGGGGATCAAAGTCTGTTTTGCAACATAATTACTGCCCAGAAGTGTCTCACATGATTGCGTTCCCAAACGCCAGGCACCGCCTCCAAACGCAAGATCACATGACATTGTTTATTGCGTTTCTTCTGTGGGCTCTGAGGCACAAGTAATTAATAATGTACGAAAAAGAGCAAGAGTAGCTTCCCCAATTCCAGCAACTATCATTTTTATTACAATTATTTTGCACCAATTTCCAAGGAAGTGACAATTCAACACATGGGATGAAAATCGTGCTTTATTCGCAAATGTTTTATGCGGTATTCTAATTTTATGCACGTTAAATTCGCAACTTTGTATGCAAACATAGCTTGTGTAAGACCAAACATGAAAGTGTGCATCTCAAATGAGATGGCAACCATATAGTTAACTTTTACACCATTTATGTGATTGTTGCTTATCAGCATTCCACTTTATATTATCGTTGGAGAAAGAGACATGAATTACCCAGTATGCCCGAAGACACAGACATAATATAATGCCCAGCTTGATCCCAATGTTATGGAAGTGACATGAGCAGATAACGAAAGATCTGACAGCTTTAATTTGAAAAGACCTTAAGCTTAACAGCTCAACATGTGGGATATGGCATGTTTTTCAGCTAATCTGTATCACAGGAGCATGGCCACGGGCAATACATTTCTCCAAATGAGGTTGTGACCTTTAGTTACAGTGAGAAGATAACACATTGATTGACTTGTTTAATGCTCTTAGCACAAGCTTAGAGCTCGGTCTGTGTGTTAGCAAAGAACAGAGGATATGTTTTCTCACAGATTGTGAGATTGTCTGCAATTCATCACTTTGTTTTTAGTCAGAACATAGGGATGTTAATGATTAATCGACGATCGATTAAATGTCGATAATACATTTAATCGATAAAACTTAGCGATCGTCAATTAAAGGGTTAGTTCACCCAAAAATGAAAATAATGTCATTTATTATTCACCCTCATGCCGTTCCACACCCGTAAGACCTTCGTTAATCTTCGGAACACAAATTAAGAAATTTTTGTTGAAATCCGATGGCTCAGTGAGGCCTGCATAGGCAGCAATGACATTTCCTCTCTCAAGATCCATTAATGTACTAAAAACATATTTAAATCAGTTCATGCGAGTATAGTGGTTCAATATTAATATTATAAAGTGACGAGAATATTTTTGGTGCACCAAAAAAACAAAATAACGACTTATTTAGTGATGGCCAATTTCAAAACACTGCTTCAGGAAGCTTCGGAGCGTTATGAATCAGTGTGTCGAATCATGATTCGGATCGCGTGTCAAACCGCCAAACTGCTGAAATCACGTGACACGCTGATTCATTCATAATCTTGAGAGAGGAAATGTCATTGCTGGCTATGCAGGCCTCACTGAGCCATCGGATTTCAACAAAAATATCTCAATTTGCGTTCCGAAGATTAACAAAGGTCTTACGGGTGTGGAACGGCATGAGGGTGAGTAATAAATGACAGAATTTAAATTTTTGGGTGAACTAACCCTTTAAGCAGGTTCATGCACGTGCTTGCTGCTCCAGAGTTATGTTTGGGACCATTTTACAGCTAGAGTTACACCTTCATGACTATAAGTTTGTGCATTCGCAGCCTTTTGTTTTATGCAAATGTAAGTTGTAATATTGTGTTTATTTTGTGTAAGCCTATCTATATTTGATTTATCTCATATGGGATGCATTTGGTTAAGAATTAACGCTGTAGTAAAGCGTGCCGGTGATCATATTACATACCATTAATGAGAACACTATTTTAATAAATTGTTGTAAATTCATTGGGTTTAGTTACCCTTTTCAGTGCATTGTTCCAGGAAAAGCGCATCCACAACAGGAGTACACATTCTGACAAGCATGCATCATTGGTGGCGTTGGTGACACATTGTATTAGTCATTATATTTGATTATTAAATAAGTAATTTAATAAATGATCAATCACATCAACTCATTTTGACAAAACTATTAGCCATTTATTTAGATTAAAATCCCTTCTCATTCATTTGGTGAGGAACATGGCGTTGAGCAGCATTTTGCACACCCTGTCATGCTCTTCACTATATGCCACTGCAGTAGATGCATATTGCAGTATTAAGGCTAACGATTAATCGATGAATTGATCATTAATTTAAACAACGATCAATCATGGAAATTTGTGTAAATTGACATCCATATAACACACTGAGAAGCTTGAGGTACTTGATATTTTTACTGCAACATGGAGTGTGAATGGGTAACGTGTTATCCAAATAAACTTTGGGAACTGACTGGATAATGAAAAGTTAGTTGGAAGATAGTATTGAAAACTAAGAGGGTTTCGGTGGAAAATCAGTGGAAAAAGATAATGAACCCTACCCTATGTGGAGGCAGAGGACATTTTGAGAAAAGATTATGATTTTTTTGCTCGTTCTCAAGACTAAGAATGTTGTGTAAACAGAAAGTGATGAGAGTACATTTTGATTTCACAGTGATTAAATCTGCATTCATTCTAAATCTGCATTCAGTAATTAATTCACAACTGCCAAAACCAAGGAACTGGAAAAATAACCATTTTTACCAAGCAGTTTTCCCAAACACTGCTTCATGTTACAAACTCACAGCATTAGTTCAGCTAAAATCAACATAGGCTCACTGGAAAAAACATGCTTCTCCAAAAATGTTCCGACTTTATAGATCGTACCAACATAGACAGTACGGTAGATAGATAGATAGTTTCAATTACAGGGGCAGATTACTGATTACAGACATTACAGGCATGGTTTAACACATTGCTAGCATATTTTAACACATTTCTAACATGTTTTATCACATTTCTAGCATGTTTAGCATGTTGCTAGCACATGTCGATAGCATGTTTTAACATGTTGCTAGCATTCTTAACACATTGCTTACATAATTAGCACATTGTTAGCATGAATTAACGTTGCATTACAACTCACCCCAGTAGTGAATTGCAACAAACGAACTCTTTATGTTTGACATTAACTCACATAATCTGTGATTGTGTAGTATGTCCAAGTAAGTAATATCTGTAGTAGACAAATGTGGCTACCATGTATCAAATTTTGAGAGATCTAGCACAAACCATCAATGAGTTACCGATGCTCAAACTAAAGATGTTACTTTCATTCCCGGTCTCCCCCATAAAACAACCAACATAATAAAATGCTGGCAAATTCACGATCATCTGTTTCAGATGAAACTGAATGCATTTTTATACAGCTCACTGGATATTTCATTTGGAAAGTGTTGCAAAACATGCAAGAAGCAACATAATATCCTTTTGCAGGCCACTCAAACAAACAGAGCAATGCTCATAGCACCACTGTTCACATTTTTCAGAAAAATCAACCTACGAATGGCTTGCTTATAACCGTCTCTGTATATTAAACTGAAGAGAAAGTATTTTAACACTGAAAAATATCAGATTTAAATTAGAGAAAAGTGCAGATTCTCATTAGTATGACTGCCTGCACATCATATCCCATTTCTTCACCTTTTAAGTTTTAATATTGGCAGAGCCCTTCCCCCAGGGGAAGCTTTCAAGGTTAGCTCAAACGTTAGCGTAATGGCTAACAGGGAGACCAGAGGCTGTTTTGTCTAAATAGAAGTCAATGAAAGGGATGCCTCAGTACGCATAAACTTTTGTGAAGAAACAGCTCATTACTTAATAAACTGGCTTAATAGACTGGCTTTCTGCTCATTTTCAACAAATTTGCAATTAAATTGGAGTGAGACATCGTAACTATACATTCAAAAGTATCTTTATTTATTGATGACCATTTAAAAGTATCCATATTCAGACAAAATAACGTTTTTGCAAATTTAAAACGTAAATATTTCATTATACAACATCATCAGATCAACATACATTCACATATATAGTTTTAATACTGCCTGATTTTTCTTTTTTATTCTAATTTTTTTAAAGATTCTTAAAAGTATCAAATGGAATTTATATTGTTCTCTGTCGAGTACCTTTAAGCTCAGCATATACAGTGTATAGTTTAACAAAACACAATTAAAATAAGACAATCAATTAAAACTAATTTCAATAAAAAGTAAACAGATTTTAAATAAGAATAAAAAGAATACAATGTAGCATCTTGTCCCTTAAGACATGCAACCAACACGATGGGTCTTTCATTTTTTTCCCATTATATTATAGTATATACCAGTGGCTTTTTTTAACCGGGTATGCTGTCATGTCAAAACTGTGCCCGGTGCAGATGTACGTTGGAATTGTTTATTATAAGCTAAACGCTCGCGTTCACTCTACACAGAGTGTTAGATACTCAGTTGCTCACTCTCTTGACACATATAATAACACAGTAAAAAGTATTTCTAATATGTTGGATCTTTTATTGAAAGTAGCCTATACCTGCCTTCATAATCACCTTAACAGCTGTGATTGTGTTGTTTGGGTCGGACTCGACGCACGTTTTCAAAATATGCTGTATTTTTGTGATTCCTCTAGGTGGCACTAGTGCAGCACAAACTACATAGCCTACATCACCTTTAAACCGTATGGTGCGTCGGCTAAAGCCGAATAAATAAATAAAGCCAGGTGCACGCTGTGCGATTTATAATAGTCCTTTACGATTGTTGCTTGTCAGACTGTACGAACATGATCCTCATGTCACACTGTGGTATCTCAGCTGTCATTTACGTCAGACTTTACAACAGTCAAGACGCGTTAAAAACGGACGCGTGCATGAAAACTTGTCTGGAGTTTTACATCATCAACCCACACACATTCGGTGACAGTGAGCTACATTACACGCGGGACTGAAATGGTGGCTAACAAAGAAACCTCTACCGTTAATTTTGATAATGGCTTGTCTTGAAAAACGGAAACAATTTGACATTCGTCGTAGGAGAAGTCACACTGCAGGACTGTGCGCCAAATCTTCTGACACTGCCAGAATTTCGTCGGAGGTAAAATTTGATCGCAACGGTCATTAATCGGCTGTCGGTGAACATGTCAAACTAGCGATCAAAGACTACAGATTTTAGGCTAGGATTATAGGAATCCTTTAGGATTTGCAAAATTTGTCTCAGACGACCAAATCGTGGCCAAAATCGCACAGTGTGCACCAGCCTATATATATATATATATATATATATATATAAAATTAAACCCAGTATAAATAAATAAAATTAGAGTGTATTCTTTTAAAAAAATATATGTTGAAATAATTCAAATTGGTGGAATTAACAAATGAAGACCATCGATTCCAAACTTGGATAGTTACAGTACTGCTTACAATCTGTCTTTAACATTTTAGCCTATAAGTTTTCGTAAAAATAAATTTCCTTATGGAGAAAATAAAATACTATGAAAACAGTTTCAGTTATCACTTTTTAATTTGATTTAGTCTAGTTTTGTATCCAATACAATTGGATTTTTGGAGATCGAGATCTGGCAGCAGCAGCACATTTTCCTCTTGGGTGAGTGATTTGCGCACAGCTTACCCTGCGCCCTAAATCCTGCATAGACCAGCAAACCAATGAGAATGCGGGACAATGATGACGATACATAACAACAGAGTGTAGGCGCCACAGCTGCTGGAAGATCAGCTTATCCGGAAGTCTCCGTTACTGGCAGATTTCAAGAAAATTACTGTGGTTTCGCAAATAAATATTTGACGGACAGTTGCATACGCATTACCAACATTTTATCATGTAAGCTTTATGGTATACCTCAAACAAAGGAATTTATAGTAATTTATAGTGTTAATATTAATTAGCTAGTCCACGAATGGCTTGGGTATGCAGAGCATTCGCAGCTTATATGGACCGCGCGCCACTGGTAGGCTATATACATTTTTCCCGGTAACATTACAATAAGGTTCATTTGTTAATATTAGTTAATGTATTAACTAACATGAACTAACCATGATCAATACATTTGTTACTGTATTTGTTTAAGTTAGTTAAAAAAGTACAGCAGTTCATTGTTCATGTTAGTTCACAGTGCATTAACTAATGTTAACAAGATTTTAATAATGTATTAGTAAATGTTAGAATTAACATTAACAAAGATTAATAAATGCTGTAGAAGTGCAGTTCATGTTAACTAATGTAGTTGTAGTTGCATTTTTCCATTATATTATATGGATGTTTTAGTAATGCATGATTTTTTTGCTCTTAAAATCAAGAAATTGACTTAGATTTTCCCTGTCTGCTGTCTGTGATGCCAAAGATCAGGAAATCACCATAGTAAAGAGTTTGGAACAGTGTGTTCTTGTGGTTCTATCAGCCAATCAATCAAAACAACCTGGCAGCAGAACTGAACATCCATGTGCAAATATATCAGATTTCAAATCACAAACTGTACTGCACATCCAGAGTGTCCTGTGCCAGATGAGAAACTGCCATTGAGATAAATGAGAATGCTAATGTATAGCTTTCACCATGGTATTATAGACCTCTTTCATTTCAATGACATCAGGACCATTCGTTTTCGAGGCGTACACAATCCATATGGAGCCTTACTGACAGTTACTCTTTTTCCAATGATACAAATGCAGAGATTGCCATCTTCACCTCTATAAGAAAATCTCAAGATCTCTTCAGTAGCAGTCATGTTCTCCAGTACAAATTCTATCACTAAGTACCACAGACACTTTACAGATGCAATTCAGAATCTCCCTCAAGAGAGCCAAGTATGTATGAGTTTTTGTTTTGACAAATGTATGTGCAGTTGGCAAAGGCTCACTTCCTGTGCAAGAGCACAAGCTTTGTTAATGTCCAGAAGGGAGTGTGGCAGCATTGACAACTCTGTGACAGGGGCTGAGTCACCTTGTCGTTCATCATCGGAAGTAATGTTTTGACATGAATGTTTAGACAGCGCACGGCTACGGCTGACGCACCGCCGGTGATGATTATGCTGTTTATGTGCTGCTGCCTTCCAATGCAACCGCTGGGCAGCCAAAAGATGAGGGAGCCTGAGATAAATGTAGTGTTTATTTTTTCCGCAGATTGTATTATCATTTACACAAACTCAACTGCAAAAATACATCAAAAACAAATAAATAAAATGCAGATCTTAGCTTAATTTCACAGCATTTCCATATCCATGACCAGAAGCATCAATCAAACTCAGAACACAAGCAAACAACAGGAGAATCTACTTTTGAGTGCAGTCACAACAAATCAGAATGACGATTTACAGTGGACTGCTTTGTGTGACATACTCCCAAAAGCAAAGTCAAATGAACCATCACAATGTGAGCTGAACAAAGGAGAAGGGAGGGTTCCATCATAAAAATCAGTATTTTCAGTGTTGTTTTGTTCCACATGATCAAATACAAATACCATCATATGTACTGACAGCTATAAAGCCCTCCAGCACTTACGGACTTACACCCTTATCCTGAAGATCAGCGATTCTCAACCCCTCCATTCAGGGGGCCGCCAGAAAATAACATGGGAGGCATGACGATGATAAATCCACAGACTAAAAGTACAAATGCGCTGTCTTGTAAGTTTTGTAAGTGAGGAGGTTGACTGTCTTAGACTCTGAAGACCCCTGCTGTAACATTCAAACTAAATTTAGTAAGCTTTAGGCTTTAAAGCAGTTTGCTGATGGGAATTTTCTCTGAAAACCTGTCTAATTATCTTACATAATTTCTCATCTATTTATTTATTTATTTATTTATTTATTTTTAAGGATGGTTAGATATTTTTACTGAGAAATGAAAGAAACATACAGATTAATAAATGATTTGTGCTGTGTTTAGTGAAAAATTCATGTAAGTTTTAAAAAAATATGACTTGTGTTCAAAAGTTTGGGGTCTGGTAAGATTTTTTTAATGATTTTGACAGAAATCTCTTAAGCCAAGTTTACACTACAGGACTTTAAACGTCGGCAGACAGCTGTGCTGTTCAGACTATGTGACTTGCTGTGGAGTCTTGAAGTCGTTGTGGTGTTCACACTACGTAAATGATCTGCAACAGGAGGTTACACACTACACAAGCTGACGACAACTGTTACCCAACGACTTTATTTGAAAATAGATGTTGGGAGGAAATTAGATTAAATTTTGAATTCAATTTAATTAAAATTAAAATAACCCTTTCACACGTAAGTTTAAAACATTCTGGCTGACCTCCCAGAGTGGCGACTGTTATTTTAGAACGTGTCCCTTTTTTGTTTCCATGACAACGCGTCATGCTTGTCACGTGACACACCGCGGCCAGCCAGCCACACTATATGACAGATGTATAGAGTACCTAAGGGATGACGTGTTTTTGTAGGCCAACCCGGAAGTTAGCGGCGCACGGGTGCCCTCGATCGAAAGCCTATGCATTTTTCCCATAGACATTTGGAAAATCGCAAAAAATAAGCTCTGTGTTTAACAAAGGGTTATGACACTTACACGTTTTGTCGATCAAGATAACCTTTACAAGTTAAAACAACATTTATACATTTTGAAGCCTAAATAAAGTCGTCAAATATAAAAAGCAAACAGTAGGCTATAAACGGACTACAGCACACCATGGTCGCGGATCAACGTCCCCACCACCAAGCTTCCTCAAACTTTATTTAAAAAACAACTTTATTTAAAAACATGCTCGCTGATTATGATCTGCGCTGTGTATGAATACTTATCCACTTTTTCATGAGAAATGCTGTCCAAATGTCCTGTTTGTCATGATGACGTCTAAAGTCCCCGCCAAAGGAAGTAGTCCCTTTTAGCAACCGCTGTTTTTAAGACACAATAAAGGTTTAAAAAAAAAAAAAAAAAAATCACAAGCGGGTTATAACTGGTGTGTTTTATGTCATAGATCAAAACGTGAAAATATTTAGAGGCTTTGTTAACCACAGACCTTATTTCAGGCGATTTAGCAAAAACCCATTCAAAAAACCCATTGACTTCGGGGCGATGGAACCGGAAGTCCTAAAATGCTAACTCGCTTCCGGGTTTTGCCTACAAAAATTCAATTCAATTCAATTCACATTTATTTGTATAGCGCTTTTCACAATACATATCGTTTCAAAGCAGCTTTACAGAGAATGCATGTCAACATTACAATTTGGAGAATGCAGTTAGCTAATAATGTAATAATTTGCTAAAAAAATGCATCATCCCTGAGGTACTCTATTGCTTTTCTCACCATGTCATCAACTATCTGATATTCCGATTCTCAAATATGTGCAAGTGAGTGTTTTGTCATTTAAAAACCTATGTAATGACCTTAATCTTAATATATAACGTGAATTCACCCATTTGTCACGAAATACATGTGGCCGGTGAACTGGGAGAACAATAGAGTGAGTGAGCTTTATTATAGTTACTTACACAATGTGTATCTGAAATAAATAAACGTCGGCAAATTATATTTGAATGGATTGTTATTGCTGCTTCCATAGGCATCAGTGTATATTTCATTGGCTGTTGCGTCACGACACGTGACACCACAGGATATCGAGTTGGCCGACAGCTCCAGATATTCAGCATGCTAGATATTTGTCTGGCGTCTGCGAGGTGTCTGCGATGCGTCAGCGAGCCTCTTTGACGTGTCATTGAGTAGTTCACACATAAAGATTGGCGGGCGCCGATCACTGGCTGATTTTCCCCCAATCACAGCCCGACCTGTCGGCAAGCTCGTTAATTTGCAAATCGGGATTAAATCGGGCTTAAAATCCTGTAGTGTAAACTTGGCATTATGCTCACCGCGGCTGCATTTATTTAATCAAAATGAAACAATAAAATTGTGAAATAGCATAACAGTGTTTTACAGCAGTGTTTTGAAATCGGCCCATATACATATTGTTGAAAAGTCTTTATTTTGTTTTTTTTGGCGCACAAAAAGTATTCTTGTCGCTTTATAATATTAAGATAGAACCACTGAACTCACATGAACTGTTTCAAATATGTTTTTAGTACTTTTATGGACCTTGAGAGTTTGAATGGCTAGGCTCTCAATAGATGCCTCACTGAGCCATCGGATTTCATCAACAATATCTTAATTTGTGTTCGGAAGATGAACAAAGGTCTTACGGCTGTAGATCAACATGAAGGTGAGTAATAAATGGCATTATTTTCATTTTTGGGTGAACTAACCCTTTAATAAATATCCTGATGTGTCCAAGCTTTATAATGGCAGTGCATGGGAAACAATGAATATGAAGCTCAAGAAAGTCCATCCATCATAAACATACTCCACACGGTTCCTAGGGGTTAATAAAGGCCTTCTGAAGCGAAACGATGCATTTGTGTAAGAAAAATATCCATATTTAACAAGTTATAAAGTAAAATATCTAGCTTCCGCCAGACCGCCTTCCATATTTAACTTAGGAAGAAACCTAAGAAACGTATTCAACTTTTTTCGTAAGTTGAATACGGAAGACATAGGACGTAACGTAAGCATTTTGAACTGCGACAAGCATTACACTTTCTTCCTAAGTTGAATACATAAAGCGGGCTGGAAGCTAGATATTTTCCTTGGACGCGTCAGGATATTTATTAATATATCTCCGATTGTGTTCATCTGAGAGAAGAAAGTCATGGCTTGAGGGTGAGTAAAGCTTGGGCTAATTTTATTTTTAAACATTCAGGTAACTAATAGATATGTTTAATATTACTTTAATAATGTATATATTTTAAATTATTTTTTTTTGGAATAAAGCTGAAAGTCCCACTACATCCCATTGTCTAAGAGAGATGTAATATTGTATGGCAATATAAAAAGACTGCATTTATTATTAAAGGATTAGTTCACTTTCGGATGGTCGACCTCTGAGTAATCATACAAATACCAAATAACAAATACTGTGTGTGTGTGTGTGTATAAATCAATAGCATGTCACAGCTTAAGTTGGAACATTCAACAAAATTGTTTTAAGATATGAGGCCCTATCATACACCCTGCGCAATGCGGCGCCAGGCGCAACGCAGGTGTTTTTTGCTAGTTTTATGTTATGCGCCACGTTGTTTAAATGGCAAATGCATTTGTGTTCAGGTGTGTTCAGGCACATTGTTGGTGCATTGCTATTTTGAGGCCACTGAAATAGACTGCGGCATTGACCAACTGAAACCTGGTCTAAAGTCAATGCCGCAATATTTGTTTTGTTATTTAAAGAGCGTGTTAGTAATATGCGCCTATATGCGGGTGCACAACGCGCGTACACTATGCTTATTTTCACACACAGGGATGCGCAGCAGCACACACACGCCAAATATTTAAAATGTAAAAAATATGTAAAAAAGATTACAATGTAAAAGATTATTATTGTGTGCATAAAGATAAAAATGCTTTGGTGGAATCCGGCTTGTCCCGTAGATGGTCTGCTCGCACGCTTTAACCTCGTGCACGAGCAGATCCGTTTCCTTGCTAGAGAAGCGTTTAGTTTTTCCCCTTGCAAATTCCGCCATGTAAATAGTGAATCCGCCATGGCGCGAGCGCAACTGGCTTTAAAAGGGAATGGGAGATGAGACTCTGATTGGTTTATTGCAAGTTACGCCCAAAACACACCCATTACTCATAAAGAGAATAGGGACAACCCTTTTAGACCATGCGCCAGGCGTGCCGACCATTTTTCCCCTCATTAAACTAGCAAAAGTGGATTCGGACATGCCCAAGTGCATTTGCACCGTGCACTTTAGACCATGTGCTTAGATCGTTAAATTAGGGCCCAACGTGTTGTTCAGCCCATTGAGAGCAATATGACAGTGTCATTTCACACTGCAATACATTAGTTTAAAATCAAACAAAATCAGATTTCCTCTAAATCAGGTGGATTTATCTTTGCATTTCATGATGTTGATTGCAGCATTATCTGTGGCAGGGGATTAAAAGATATATGGCACTTGGAGGAGAAAAGGCAATAGTGTTTTTATACCACAAAAGTATATCATGTTATCTAGAGCCTTTCATCCAAGCAGGGTGTTGCTCTTTCTGGCTGGTGAGATTGCTGCTTTGCAAAGTTTAATCTCTAAAAGCCATGACACATTTAAAGCTTGACCACTTAAGCTTGTCTTTGTCTAAGTAGTCAAACCTAGAGAAATCCCTCTTTCTGTCTGCACATCTATATAAGGCATGACACATTTAAAGCTTTGGACACTTTTTTCTTCTAAATGGACAGACCTTTGCCTCTCTCACACACATTCTTTATTTTCCTTTCCTTCTTGTTCCTCTATGTCTGCATTTAATAGCTTTATTAAACCAAAGATCAATAAGTTAATTTAATTGGCATTCACAGCTTGAGGTGTTAATGGGCTGGTCAGGGTGATCAACATGACAGCTGTTTCAATGAGTGCCCCCTTCTGCAGATTTCCCCAGTTAAACCTCACTGTGGATTCCCATAATGCTCAGCAGTTATGCAGATCCTTAATTTATGATTGCACTCATATGGAGCACATACCTGCAATTATACAGAGCAAATCCTGTATTTAAAAAGATTAGGGACTTAATTTGATTCACAGACCTGATTATGGGAAATACGCAGGCATACAGTAACTAGGAATGAAGACAAATTTCAGTAGAAAGTGTTATGTAATGTTATAACCACATCAGTCTCAAATGTTCTTATACTTTAAAAATAACTAGATTTTATACTTTATAAAGAACTACATTTTCTTCAGTAAATGTGAGTGGTGCTTGGCCATGCAAAAGTTGCTGTCGTGATGTTCTACTTGTAATGATGGTGAAAATCAGAAACGAGGAAGAGTTGGATCCAATGCAGAGTGAGGGGCCATTTACACGATACCATTTTGAACTAAAAATCGAAAACTTATGTGTTTTGGCCATTCATTTACATGACAACAGAGTTTTTGGGGGGCCTGAAACCGCAAGCTTTTGAAAACAGGTTTCAAAGTGCAAGTTTTTGGAAACGATACCGTTATAGTCTCAGTGTAAACTAAAAAAAAAAAAAAAAAAAAAAAATGAAAAAAAGTGAATTTGTGAAAACGGTGACGTCATGCGGAACCTTATTACATGATCAGTCTATAGACCAGTGGTTCTCAAACTTTTTTGGTCGTGCCCCCCTTTAAACCTTTAAAAAAATCTGTCAGCTGAATGAATCGGTGCGTTTCTTTACAAAGTGACATCGCAACTACCGGCCTGGCATGCATAACATAAGCGTTTTTAGTCGTTTCCGTGGATCCGTGTGAACGGGGATCATTTTGACAATGTTGACGCCTGTACACGAAAAAGCAAAGAAAAAAACCTTACATCGTTGTCGTGTAAATGTATCGTAAGATTTAACGAAAATAAGATTCAAAATAATACAAATAATAACAACACTAGGGAATACAAGGAGCAAAATTGAACACCAGGGGTCTGTTTCATAGGCGGAATTTGGGGGGTCCAGAGACATTTATGATTTTGTGGGAGCTATGAATAAAATAAAAATAAATTATAGAATTCACATTTTTTCATTTTATTTGTCTTATCCTATTATTTTAGTGAGTAGAATGAGTAAATTAGGGCTAAATCATTTTTAAATACTATACTAAAAAACCAAGAAACCCATTCTCTCTCTCAAGTCCCAACTCGCGAATCATATCAAAGACTCGCTTCTCGTTCTGTTTAGGCTTATGCTAAATAGCAGGCTAACTAAACTAAATGGATATTTATTCATCATTTTTTAAAATAAACCCACAACTAAGGAGAGGGGGCTCTAACTCTGACGCTTCAGAGTCACAACTCGGAAAAGAGGCGGCTTCCTCTGCATTAGGTAAGTTAGGCCTAAGATGTTTTTTTGACTCTTTGTATCAGTCGTTCATTATAAATTTTAAATGTAGAAAATATGATACATGATATAACTGTATGAAATGTAGAGTATATGTTAGATATACAGGTGCTGGTCATATAATTAGAATATCATCAAAAAGTTGATTTATTTCACTAATTTCATTCAAAAAGTGAAACTTGTATATTATATTCATTCATTACACACAGACTGATATATTTCAAATGTTTATTTCTTTTAATTTTGATGATTATAACTGACAACTAAGGAAAATCCCAAATTCAGTATCTCAGAAAATTAGAATATTACTTAAGACCAATACGAAGAAAGGATTTTTAGAAATCTTGGCCAACTGAAAAGTATGAACATGAAAAGTATGAACATGTACAGCACTCAATACTTAGTTGGGGCTCCTTTTGCCTGAATTACTGCAGCAATGCGGCGTGGCATGGAGTCGATCAGTCTGTGGCACTGCTCAGGTGTTATAAGAGCCCAGGTTGCTCTGATAGTGGCCTTCGGCTATTCTGCATTGTTGGATCTGGCATATCGCATCTTCCTCTTCACAATACCCCATAGATTTTCTATGGGGTTAAGGTCAGGCGAGTTTGCTGGCCAATTAAGAACAGGGATACCATGGTCCTTAAACCAGGTACTGGTAGCTTTGGCACTGTGTGCAGGTGCCAAGTCCTGTTGGAAAATGAAATCTGCATCTCCATAAAGTTGGTCAGCAGCAGAAAGCATGAAGTGCTCTAAAACTTCCTGGTATACGGCTGCGTTGACCTTGAACCTCAGAAAACACAGCGGATCAACACCAGCAGATGACATGGCACCCCAAACCATCACTGACTGTGGAAACTTTACACTGGACCTCAAGCAACGTGGATTGTGTGCCTCTCCTCTCTTCCTCCAGACTCTGGGACCCTGATTTCCAAAGGAAATGCAAAATTTACTTTCATCAGAGAACATAACTTTGGACCACTCAGCAGCAGTCCAGTCCTTTTTGTCTTTAGCCCAGGCGAGACGTTTCTGACACTGTCTGTTGTTCAAGAGTGGCTTGACACAAGGGATGCGACAGCTGAAACCCATGTCTTGCATACGTCTGTGCGTAGTGGTTCTTGAAGCACTGACTCCAGCTGCAGTCCACTCTTTGTGAATCTCCCCCACATTTTTGAATGGGTTTTGTTTCACAATCCTCTCCAGGGTGTGCTTATCCCTATTGCTTATGCACTTTTTTCTACCACATCTTTTCCTTCCCTTCGCCTCTCTATTAATGTGCTTGGACACAGAGCTCTGTGAACAGCCAGCCTCTTTTGCAATGACCTTTTGTGTCTTGCCCTCCTTGTGCAAGGTGTCAATGGTCGTCTTTTGGACAACTGTCAAGTCAGCAGTCTTCCCAATGATTGTGTAGCCTACAGAACTAGACTGAGTGACCATTTAAAGGCCTTTGCAGGTGTTTTGAGTTAATTAGCTGATTAGAGTGTGGCACCAGGTGTCTTCAATATCGAACCTTTTCACAATATTCTAATTTTTTGAGATACTGAATTTGGGATTTTCCTTAGTTGTCAGTTATAATCATCAAAATTAAAAGAAATAAACATTTGAAATATATCAGTCTGTGTGTAATGAATGAATATAATATACAAGTTTCACTTTTTGAATGGAATTAGTGAAATAAATCAACTTTTTGATGATATTCTAATTATATGACCAGCACCTGTATAGCCACCATAGACATTTAGAGGGACTCCCCAAAGTCTCCCCAAAAATTAGCCAAATGGCCAAAATGTCCCTCATTATTTTATATTCTTAATGCTGCTCTTACGCGCAACTCTCTTTGATATTTGGATGACAAAAAGTTTTAAAAGTTTTTAGGTTGCTCTGTCTCAATAGTCTAACAGCGCTCGTCAATGTCAAAATGAGTGAGATGGCCAATCAAATCAAAGAAGGCGGGTCTTCTTACAGAAGACGAGTATGAATTCCAGCGCAACGCATTAGTTTTACCTCTGAAAGAGTGCATGGAAAGTATAGCAGCTAAACAATAATATTTAACTGTTTTACGAGAGGAATGCTGAACGACCGAGAGTAATATCCAGGGATGCAAGCAACTCAACTTTTATTTTATTTTTTTTAAATGTCGCTGTTTTGATTGTAAAATATGGTATAATTTACATTTGATTCATGTAACTCATACATGAATGTGACGAGACAAGAAATGTTTTGCGATTTCGACATGTCATATCAGTAAGAGTGAATGTGTGCCTATTTTAAAACAAAATATTATTTGCAAATAGTTTAAATTGATTAGGCCTACTTCACAACTGCAGTAGAACTTATTTTACAATTTTTACATTTATTTATTCCCTTAATCCTTTTAATATTTAATTATTTAATTCCTTTAAAAACAACAACCATCGAAGGATTCAAAATGACATAAAAGTTATAACAGATAAATTAAATGTTTTTTAAACATGATTCCAAATATGTAGGCTATAAGACTCCTATAAAATTATTAGGTAATTATTACCTCACAAATAAATCTCTCAACGAGTAAAACTGGCCGTGTCTATATTATGATAGACTACACAACATTATAATATTATTTGCAAATTCATTTTTAAATCATTATCATTGTCCCTGGTTCACATTAGGGTAATCTTGAAAGAAAGTAGCAGTGGCTGGGACAGACTTTAAGCATAACCTCCACTTAAAAAGATGCAATCTAATCATGTTTACATGAAATAAGCCTGCTCCCGAGCAGGTTTAAGCTTACGGGACCTGTTGCTATGACAGCAAGTCCAGAATGAGTGTCGAAGAACTGAACAATCCAATATCATGCCAAATCGTCATCAATCAAATCCAGCTAACTGAGTTAGCGACGTATGAAGAATGGACCCCTGGAGCAGAACTGGGACCACCAAACAAACAGCCATACAAGGACAAGACCTGACAATGAACACAGGAAACACTGGGGTTTAAATACACAAGGGGTAACAATCTAACAAGACAAACCTGGGAACAATCAAGACTAATGAACAGGGAGAACCAATAAACAAAAGGACTACAAACATGGCACAAGGAAGATGGAAACATGTAACACTACAGTTGTGAGTGATTGTTTATTTGCCCAAGATATCTATGATATTCTGGAGCCAGACTCACAATAATATTCTTAAGATAGAAGTCAAGAAATTTCTCCTGATAAATTCTTAGAAGTACATAGTCAATACTGCTGTCATATTGCTGAAAATGATGTTGTAATTATAAAATGAAAAACAAGGTCCCTATTTGAGTAGTTTTTGTAGAGAATTCACTCAAATTCAGCAAAAAGTAACATAACGTGTAATCATAACCGATCATTGTGGCAACACTTATGTTGGAGGATGAATAGTAATATGTATTATATCTACCTAGTGTTATTTTAATGTTATGCTAGCATTATGTTTTATTATTTGAACCCAATACATTCATTAAACATCTTACTTTTGATAAGTTTAAGACAAGATAGAGGTTATCCAAACTTTCAGATGTTATTTACGATAATTTCTAAGAACATACTTTTGAGGAATTTGATTTTTTTTTATTTAGAACAATCTTAAGACTGTAGGAACATTTTTAACAAATGTTGTTTTTTAGAATACAAAATTTTCTTAACTTTATTCTTAAGTTAGAAAATAAGAATAAAATACAAGTTAGGAAGAATTGTATTCTTGAGAATGTTTCATAAATTTGGCCCATGTCCCTCCTTCAATTTACTGAAAGTCTATGTAATTTTTGATTTATCATCCGCCAGTAAGTCGGTTACAAAAAACGTAAGTCTGATCGGTTACAAAAGTAATAGTACACTTCTCCGCAACAAGCCTCAACTATCATTTGAGCCATTATTCATTTCTTTAGCACAAATGGTAGCACAATACTTATTCATATTAAAAATAAATGAAAATAAAGTGCCTATTCACTGGTTTGTGGATGCTGATAATAATGGACAACCACAGGCAGAATTGTTGATGGCTATGATGGTATGTTTATGCAATTTATATTCAGAACTCCATCAGCTGAATTTGGTGTATTTCCAATATTTTCAGTGAGGGGGGAAATGAGATAATGAGAGTTTGCAAACTGATTTACATGGGATGCAGTCCTGAGGTCATGGAGCAGTAATGTGATTTTACTGCAGTATTCTGTAGGTGTATGACTACGATAACCACATCAACTTAGACCTGTGTTTGGTGGGCGACCAATTGTCTGTGGTTCTGGATTTTAATCCGTTTGCTTAGATTATCATTTAAAAGCAGATCCAATCTTTGCTTTAATCCCTCCATCCACTTCTGCTCATGTTCAGAGATGACGGACTGCTCACTCCTCCTGTCACCGTCAATAGAATCAGTAAGTCCTTTTAAAGGAGTGTGGGCTTTTGCTGTAATTCTTTTTAAATCTCGGACTACCTTCCCTCTCAGTCCATCTTTCTTAGGAGAGCAGCAGAGAGACAGAAGAAATGTAACAAAGGATTTTTCCTGTTTCCAACTTCACTTACATGTTCCTAACAAGGAACAAAGCAACAAGCGATAAAAGCTTTTCCTCCAAAACTATATATTTGCACGACCAGCTGCGATAAGCAATACATTGGCTTGATTTTTATTTTTGCCGCATCATGCTGGGTAGCTCCGCCCACATCAACAACTCATTAAACCAAAATTCTGCTCTTCAAGTATATTAAACATCAAACATGGACAAGGAGAAATTATTAAAATTAGAAACATTGAATATCATATGATAAATCCCTCAAGTTCCACATAGAAAACTGAAAAAAAAAAAAAAAAGATGCTGTCTGAAGAAGCATCATGGCAATACAAGGTATGTGGCCATAGTTTTCAGATTTGCAGTGAGTTGCGAGTGCAAGAGAGCATGCAATATCATCCATACACTTTGATTTTTGGCTGCGATTTTGTTGCATCACGCCTGGCAAGGAAACAGTATAAAGAAGCATTACAAAGTGCTCGAAGACATTGATTTTCAATGAGGGATGCTGAGCAATCTTTGTTGATGTGCTGCTCTATGGAGTCGAAAACATAGAAAATTCTGTCATCATTTACTCAGCCTCATGTTGTTCCAAATCTGTATGACTTTTATTCATCTTCGGAAAACAAATAAAGATATTTTTAGCACATCAAATATGGTAAATGGAAGCTCAACCATGCATGCTTGATGCACAAGACTCAAAAAGTTTTCTTCCTCATATAAAACAATCATGTCTCCTTGTAAAGGCCCGTACACACAAAGAACGATAACTATAAAGATAACTATAACGATAAATACCAAGTTCTGGCATGAAACTCTAGATGGCGCAGGATGATTAACTCAATCGCATCGTCATCTACACAGCGTAGCTCATTGGTTTCTGTTGCATCAGCGGCCAATGAGGTGCAGTTAAACATTCAAGTCTGCAGGGCGCTTTCAGAAACCCTCACCTTCCCCAGCTCCACCTGTATAGATCTGCTACATGTATTTTCATATATGTTACACATGCAGCAGCATGTCTTACATGCTCACAGCAATGTCTGTGAATGTAGGTAGTAGCAAGTCTCGGTACTTGCTCTGCAGCAGCAGAAGCGTAGCAGATCTATTCCACCAAGACCAAATACATTAACATTGCCATATCCATTACCATTACCATGCCAATCTCTCCAGAGAGTTGTCATGACAGAACTATATTAGCGTCCACATCAACAGATGATATTGTCTGCCGCTTTAAAGAAGGATAGATTCTGATTGGCTGTCAATGTTTTTATTATTCATCAGCTGAAACAAATTGTTCTGAAAGTTATTCCAATAATATTGTTTCTCTGTGCCATGATAGTTATAGTTGTGGTGTGGACTCTATTATTGTATAGGCCAGATTTACTAACAGCTTGCGCCAGCGCAAACCCTCTTTTGGCTTTAAAAAAATTACTGTCTGCATTTACTAAAGACATGCAGTGCAAAATTAGCGCTGAAAAGGGATGGACTGAGTTGTTTTTGCGGCTGACCTTATTGCATATGCATTTGTTGGAGTTTCCCTTTCAGACGCAAAATTTATGGGAGGAGAGTATTTAAATGAATCAGGCAACGTGATTTACTAATGTTTGCGCTAGTCAATTTACTGGTATTTGCGCCATTATTTAACGCCCAAAAAAAGCATATCTTAACCCATTTTGCGACATAACTGCAATTGTTGCTGCTAGGGGGAGACACCACAGAGAACAGAGAGCTTGTGGTAGAACTTAGGGAAAAAATATTTTCCACTCGTATTAATTTCTTTGGAATGCCAGAGGAAGACGTTATCCGAACATATCGTTTGCCAAGTCACGTTGGCCTATATATATATATATATATATATATATATATATATATATATGTGTATATATGTAGGCCAACATGGCTTGGCAAATGATATTATATATGTGTATGTGTTTGTCAAATAACATGTTAACATGTTAACATGTGCACCTGAAGAGAGCATCAGCATCAGGCATCAGCTCTGCTTATTTGCGACCCAACGCTAATTTGCGCTGCTCTTGTTAGATTGCGTTGGTCGTTATGTAAATGATTTGACTGTGTCTGTGCTCTTTACAACAGATCATCATACGTGAAACTTGCCACTCCCATCAGCGCATTTGTGGAATTGCACTTCCATGCTAAACATTTTTTTGTTTAGTAAATCTTGCCCTATATATAGAATGATTTTTAGAACAATTGTCAATTATTAACGTGTATCAACTTGCAAACAAACTGATTCATTAAAATTCATATCATATTTTTAGTTTAAAAGTGAATCATTATAATAATGTCCACTTTTATAACATTAATTATAATACAGGTATGATATGAGTCAATTATATTCAGTATAACATGAGTAAAAAAAATTAAAATAAAAACATTTCTGGCTTGTTGTTGAAGCGGAACTTGGTGGTGCTGTAAGGGTACATAAGGAGTCATGAGGATGAAAGTGCATTGCTGACAGCTCCCTCAAACAGCAGAATCATTGAACGAGACAGTATTTGTAATGAAGACATGGTTTTGACATGCTCAATCTGTTCGTGGACACAAGACACACTAACATGGGAGCTGGAAAATAGGAAGTGAGAGGAGATCAGGTCTGGATATTATAAGAACCCGGGACCAAGGTCTTCATGTTGTCACTGTGAACGATGCTGAGACCAGGAGAATTTGACATCCCCTTAGAAACTTTCAGCATAGAACCTTAATGCGTTTGGACAGTCACAGATGTGTCCTTGGTCGCTGGAGATTCAGTGACTTTCCTCGCCCGGCGTTCAGTTGGATAGTGTCCATCCAGTGAGACGTGAAGCATGTGGGTGACTGGACTCGGCTCAAATCCTCAAGACCTCTCTCTCCCTGAATCTCACCAGACGGCAAGTTGGCAACAAACGCTATTACCTTCTGCTTGTTTATTCCTCAGGTGATTTATCAAACCTCCTCAATCTGTTGGCATGGCCATATTAGCAGCAGTTAAATTAGCATAGGACTCAGTCAGTCATGTAAGTGAGGTGGGGCAGCAGCACACCATTTAAAAGTCTACAAATTTCGTACGGTTATTACTGGAGCTCTTTATACTGCATTCATTTAGCACAATTACTGTAATTATTAAAAAAAAAGTGTCAAAAGAAGTTAACACATCATCTCAAACAAATAGCAATTCTAAGTACTACCTAAATGCGAGGACTTGTTTAATGATAAGAAAATAAAACAAAAATCACTTTTATTGGGCACTTTTTGCACTTAAATTAGCTTATTCTTACTGTTGACATTGAAAATGATGCATTTTCCAAAGAAAAGTCATCTGCTAATTCCTTGATTCATTGCCATTTTAACACAGTTTCTACATGGACATTTAGTCATATTTGCTAATACTCTTCAATTTAGGCTATTTGCCCTCTTTTGATCCGTTTTCCTGAAAAATCTATTTTTCAGTTTTTCATCATTTTGTTTTAAGGAGATTAAAAAAAAGGTCCTTATCAGCCTTGACTGACATGGTAATAAAATTCTATCACATTATTTTGGCAGTTAATGTTTTGGGCAGGTTTTTCTTGGAGTGGGCGGGTTTTGGTGAGCTTTTGGGCTGGAAATCGTCGACCCAATCTGGCAACACTGCATACTGACTTCTAAAGTCATTCGTGTTGAATTATTGTCCGCTGCAATGTTTTTTTTTGTTTGTTTTTTACACTACTGTTTAAAAGTTAGGGATCAGTATTTGTTTTATAATTTGAAAGAGATTAATATTTAGCAAGGATGCATTAAATTGATCAAAAGTGACAGTAAAGACATTTATAATGTTACAAATGATTTCCATTTCAAATAAATGCTGTTCATTTGAACATTTCATAATTTCTACAAAAACATTAAGCAGCACAACTGTTTTAAACATTGATAATAATAAGAAATGTTTCCTACGCAGAAAATCAGCATATTATAATAATTTCTGAAGGATCATGTGACACTGAAGACTGGAGAAATGATGCTGAAAAGTCAGCTTTGCAATCACAGGAATAAATTACATTTTAAAATATACTAAAATAGAAAATTGTTTATTATTTTTATTTTGATGATCCCCAACTGACATTCTACTGACTATAAGTAACTTTGCAAGTAACTTATTTTGCTAACCTCAACAGTCTACTAATAGGCCTACTCAACTAGTACTCTAATGAAACTCATAAAGTGTAACCAAATAATTTTATTAATGAGTATTTTGTTTTATTTTCCAGTAACAATATAGTAGTGTATCTTAATTTCATGACTTTTCTTAGTATTTATAAGCAAATTAATCAAACTAATGATAATTTAATCAGCATATTATTTCATTGAATTTAAACATTAATTAATTGACAGTCCTTGCTTTTACATACAACGCAGGCATATCTGTTGCCAGCTAGTTTGCAGTTTCACCAGACAGATGGTCAAATCAACAGATAACAGCTCTGACCGGTCTGATGCAAAAACAATCACGTAACATCCTTTAAATGAGGAGTTTAATGAGAAAAGAGCAGCAGAGATGCACATGGCTGAAAATTAAGCATAACATTATGAATGTTCCCAGAGGAAGCTAAAGTACTGCTGAAGAATTGCTCTCTAACGACTGAATTCCATTTCTCACATGAAGCACAGAATTCCCCTATATAGCCCATATGATATTTCACCATCACCGCTTAGATGTTCAAACCACAATTACAAAGATCGTTGAACCATGACCAACCATCAAGTTCAAAGGGTTTGAAATTTCTGCACTGCCTCTTTTGCTATTAATATAGTTCAAAATTTATATAACATTCAGAGTATCAGTAAGAGCGCCACCTGCCGGAATTTCCTCAGGCATAATGTAGTATTTATATGCAATCTTCCTTTATTAAATGTCCTGAAATCATTGTGGTATATTCTGTTGAACTGTTTTTTATATCTCAGGGTGGCTGACATAAGGCCACCACTGTGCTGTCTAATAAGGTATATAGGTGGGGAAGAGCGTTTAAAATGTCTATAAGAATCACAACATAGTCAGGATATGGCACTATTACCACAAAAAAAAAAAAAAAAATGTGTGGCACAGTGATTACTTTAAAAAACATATCTAGAACCTAGAGTGAAGAGCTTTCGATTTATAAATGAAAGTGTGAAATATGGATTTATTTATTTTTATTTATTTTTTTTTAACACTGCAGTCAGTCTTGGATAATTTGTGTTGGTGTGAAGAAGAAATTCATTTCTGGCGCGCTATAATAATATTCTCGCAGTGTCCACTGAGAGTCATTACATGTTCATATATATATTTCTAACAAAACAAGTTATAGCAGTCACTGAATATTGAAGAGATGCTGTCCTTGAGGGCTCCTTGAGTAATGAACTGACGTGTGCAGGTTGGTCGATGTGGATCCTGTGAGGCAGGTGTCAAAGTAATTACATCAAACATCTTCATATTACACAGCAAGTTTTGCTCAACTACCTCTGTGCCATGAAGATATGTCACACATGAAGAATTTCTAAACGATGCTCTCTGTGCTTTTGTGTATTTCAACTTCTTGACATGTAAAAGAGGCCTATGTTCTTTATACCATTGGGAGATTCTTATGCAGGGCCAATTTATTGATGTCAGAAGGTCTCGGTTTGCTCCTCTCATAAATTCATCATTGTTTTATTCTGTGTGTGCACTTTCTGGTCCAGTGTAAGTGCTTTTGAACTGTAAAACACGGCAACATATTTTGACATCAATATTGCATTTGCTCCACAGAAGAAGCTGGGTACTTTGCAATATCTGAACTTGCGCATCAAATTGCAAAATAAGGATTATACAGTAAATAAAAAAGACAGAAAGAAAGAAAAGTATGGAAACTTGTTTCCACCACGAAATATAACACTCTTTTTCTTGCAATTACAAGTCGAGTTATGCGAGTTATAAGCTCCCAATTGTGAAAAAAAAGTCAGAATTGCAACTTTATGTCTCGCAATTCTGACTTTAGTTGCGTCCCAAATGACACACTATGCACTTTGCACTTATACACTATGTACTTATGCACTATGCACTTATCCATGTAGTGCGTGAATTGTACAAGGTTATTTTGTAGTTTAACAAATGAGTCTGATACCCCCTCCCCCTCCACTACGTAATTAAAGCTGCGACAGTTGAGTGCATGAAGTGTCCAACATTCCAGTTTGTTTTTTCCATTAATTTAGTGCATCATCCGGGTATTTAAAGTGTACTTTTTCTTTTTTGAATTTTTAGTGTGAATACACTCATGGAATAGTGCATAAGTACGCGAATTGGGACGCACCTTATTTCTCCGAATTATAAACTCAAGATATAAACTCACAATTGCAAGTTATAAAGTCCAAATTTGCAATTCCTTTTTTTTTTTTCACAGTTCCAGGTTTAGTCACAGTTCTGACTTTTTTCTCAGAATTGCGACTTTATTTCTCATAATTTCTGCTATATCTCGCAATTCTGCCTTTATAACTCACAATTGCGAGCATGTATCTTACAATTTTGTGAAAGAGTTTACATCTCGCAATTCTGACTTTTTTCTCAGAATTGTGAGATATAAACTTGCAATTACAAGTTATTTTTTAAGTCAGAATTGCAAGATATAAACTCGTAATTATGACTTTTTTTCTCGCAATTGCGAGTTTATATCCCGCAATTCTGACTTTATAACTCAAAGTTGCAAGTTTATATCTTACAATTCTAAGAAATAGTCAGAATTGTGAGATGTAAACTTACAATTGTGAGAAAAAAGTCAGAATTGTGAGATAAAAAGTCACGAATGACCTTTATTTTTTAGTGCTGGAAACAAGCTTCCATAGAAGAGAGCCTCTAGAAATGAAAAATCACAAATGAGGTATATCTTTAAAGAGCAATAAGATTTTGTTTATCTGGGTTTTCTTCTCAGAAAAAAAACAACAACAAAAAAAAAAGCATCTCAATTTATTATCGAAGTCTGTAATCAAAAATCTGAGATTTCAATATGAACTTCTATACTCCAGTAAAAAAATACGTAATTATGTGCATATTATAGCATAGTTTTTTTTCCCTAAGGAATTTTAGGAGAAACATCCAAGACAAAGTTGAGAGTATAAAAAAAGAAAAGAAAAAATATCAGAACTTCATGAAAGAACAACCTCTGAGCAATAAAATGTTCCTCTGGGAGTACAGAAGGAAACCTGGCATGGAAATTAAATTTGTCGAGCGAAAGTGCAGAGTGATTCATCCAGTACTGGTAAACACTTTTACTTTGGGGATCGTGAAGGCCTTCTCATGTATCAGTTGGTTTGATATGGTTGTAATATTTCTTGAAATGATCACAGTTTGTTTAAGAGCTTCCTCCAAGGTGTTAAGAACACATCATGGGTACCAACGCTGTGAAAAATGCCTCATTTCAACAAAGCCATTTGTGACCAGCTGGAACATTTAAAAGAATTTCATGGACATTTATCTCAGAACCTGTTAGAACAGTCTGCACTTTGCCTTTGAACTTGTTTTAAAACTTTCCCTTAAATACTGTGCAAAAAAGCACAACATTATTACGATCGTTTCACAGTGAATTTTATGACTGACAATTACACCTAACAGAAAGTGACAGCTGACAGTTAATTAATTTTAATTAAATGACACAAAATATTATGAACTATAAACACTGTTGTGATTAATTCTAGTAGTCTCAACAATTTTGACTGGGCTCATCCATTGGAATAATTAAATCTCTTTCAAAAGAGCTGTCTGTCTGATTTACAAGGACAAACTGATGTACCGTATGGTCAGCCATGACTATTTCAGCCTCTCAATCAGCTCTCAGAAAATAAGTCGCACTGGCTGATTTTAGATCATTTAGGTTTTGTCAAACAGACAGTTCTAGTCATTTAAATCTCAGTGGCATGTAAATAAGTCATTATTCCTTCTTCACACATTGACTCATTGCTTTTTGCAGTTTTCAGGCTCACACTTCCTGTCTATTTCTGCTTAATGAAGTAATCCTATCTACACATTTTATTTCCAAAACCAGTGCTTACCAAATTGTGAGCCACAGAGGTGTTGCAGTGGGGCCGTGGCCTAGGCTAAACAAAATAAATTAAAATATTCTTGTTTCAGAATATTTTTATCTCATAACATCAGTTTGAAATATATAAAAAATAATATTTTATTCATTATAGCGAGGAGAGATACCTTGCTTGTTTCTGTATTCAGTTAATTTTGTCTAATGATTTCAGTCAGTCCGTCAGGTCACAATTATCTGCCTATTCCAAAAAGCATCCATGGGTAAAAGCATGACATCAACCTCATTAATAGGACCTGATTTAATTACAACTAAGCGAAAAGTATAATAATAATAATACATTTTACTAGCAATGCGCTTTCTAGTACCCAAAGTGATACATACAGTTAGAAATAAAACAAATAAAATACAAAACTTTCAATAATAGTCAAAAAATGCTGAACATTGCAATACAACTAATCAATACAATAAAATACTAATCATTTCAATGTGTGTAGGCAATTTTAAAAAGAGAGGTTTTTAACAACTTCTTGAAAAGGTCTAATGTGGAGCATTTCTGACAGTAAGAAGAAGTGCGTTCCATAACTTAGGTGCAGCAACAGAGAAGGCTCTCTCACCCATGGATTTGCAGGGCAACTGCTGAAGAGTAAAGGAATCAGCAGAACGAAGAGAACGAGAAGGCACATAAAGTGCAACTAAGACACAGATATTAGAAGGGGCTTGTAAGTTAAAGTGAGAGTTTTAAGATCAATATACGACTGAACAGGAAGCCAGTGCAGACTATAAAGGATGCCTGTAATGTGCTGACATGATTGTAGGTGAGTATAGGTGAGAACACGTGCTGCTGAATTCTGGATATAATGTGGCCGTTTGATAGATTTAGCAGGCAAACAGAGCGTTACAATAATCAATCCTGGAAGTAACAAATGCGTGAATAGCCTTTCAGCATCAGGCAATTTAAGGAAAGGCCTAATTCTAGCAATGTTTCTAAGGTGATGGAATGCAAATATACTCTTAATGTGTGAGTCTAATGTCAGATGAGCATCAAAAATCACACCAAGGTTACAAGCATGCGTAGATGGAGCTACGACACTATTGTCCATACTTAAAATAAAATTGATACCTTTATGGATAGCAGCTTTTGTGCCAATGAGAAGAACCTCTGTCTTTGAACAGTTCAATTTTAAAAAATGATGGTGCATCCACATTTTTATTTTCTGCACACACTCAGAAAGAATTGAGGAGGTAACATTAATATCAGACTTAGTGCTGACGTAAATCTGAGTGTCATCAGCATAAAACTGGTAACCTAAGCCATAATTCCTAATAATTTGCCCCAAAAGAAGCATATAAATGCTGAACAATATAGGACCCAAAACAGATCCCTGAGGAACACCATGGCAGACCTGTCCAACGTCAGATTTATTGTTTCCCCAGACAACAAACTGGGAACAATCTGTAAGGTAGGATATAAACTATTTAAGCACAGTACCAGAGATATCAAGCCAACTCTCAAGTCTATTAAGCAGAATGGAGTGGCACACTGTGTCAAAATCTGCAGTCAGATCTAACACCACCAAGATAGTAGAGGCTCCAGAGTCAGTTGAGAGAAGCAGGTCATTCATGACTCGAACCTTCTAATCTCGAACCTGTAATCTTCTAAATACCCTGAGCTCTCAAACAAGGAAATATTTCTGATGCCAACATGGTGCCTCAGAAATTATTCTATGCTGATTTGTTGCTCAAGAAACATATTATTATTATTATCAATATTGAAAACAGTTATGCTGCTTAATATTTTTGTGGAAACTGCATTGTTTTTAGGATTCTTTGATCAATCAAAAGTTCAAAAACTATTTATTTGAACTAGATTTTTTTTTCTAATAATGTATACGTCTTTACTGACACGTTTGTTCCAATTTAATGCATCCTTGCTGAATAAAAGTATTAATTTATTATTTTATATATTATTTTCTTCACCAACGAAAATAGCCCCAAAAGAAGCCAAAGGACCAAGCTTTGAATGAACTAAAGCAATAGCAAGTCATTCTATAACATCCTTTCCTCATGTTTTAAGTGAGATTTGTCCACGAATTAGTAATTTGTGGAGGCCAATGTATTTAACATCACGTACATGCCACACAAAAGAGAAAATTACTTCATTGTGAAATACAAGTTGTTTTGCAGGCTGATTCTTTGGCTTTTTGTAAGCTTATCATAATGACCAAAATATTACAATGACTAATCAAAATATAATCTTGCCTGTGAAAAGAACCCAATTAAAAAAATATATCTACATCTCAAAAGAGAGCTATTAATATATTCAGCTAGAAGGCATAAAAGGATGGTTGGGCGCCATTTTTAAAATCAATTTTAGACATTAATAACAAAATGAGATTTCAAGGACAAAAGAGATGGTACTGGGACAACAAAGGTACAATAAACAAGAAATCTCCCAGACTACATACACAATAGAGTGATAAATCTCAGGCTGTTTGTTCTAAAGCTCCTGTAAATAGTTCCCTGCAGATGAACTGCAGGTGTTACAATGACTGATAATGGAAAGTGTGTCCTCGAGCTCCTCTCTGCTGTAGGGCAAAGCGGCATCATCTAAATCTACAAGATGGTGTGCAATGTAACAAACAACTAGACAAGACCAGAAAAGCAGGGCAAAGGACAGCACATTTGGAGAGCTGAGACCACATGGATCAAGTGTAGTTAGACATAGCCTAATGATGTTTGCGTGGGAGAGAGAGGTTTTATGAGAGCTACAATAAAGAATAGGCAGATCTGTGCTATGCAACACTGCAGAGGGAACTATAAGCTGTCAAAAAACTCTTTTACAAGCATTTGATGGGTTTGTCAGATGAAATATGGCCTTTCCTTCACTCTACTGCCACTTTCAGAGGTGTTATAAAGCAAACACAGTCAGTGAACTTGAGCGCACTCAGAAGGTTGTTCCTCCCTGTCATATCTCTTTAAACATGTACCCAAGATTCACAGCGGCTCATCTGAAGACGGCGTGCTCTCCTGCGTTCATTTTTAGAGATGTTGTTTACGACGAGTTGTTCTGATGATTAAAACCTACATGAACAGAAACAGACACGTTCCCTTAGAATAAAGTGATATTGTTTTTAAAGGCTCAGGCAAAGCAGGTTAAAACAAACACGAATGATGGCCATTTAATAAAGGTATTCATAATGTACGTTATAATGCATTATATCTTTTCATAAATAATTGTAAACAAAGTCAAAATGTATTATAATATTTGCAGATTCTGAAATTGGTTGTTTGTCATGTGTTTTAATGCACTATACTTTCTAAAGGTGAGTTTTAATGTTAAAAGTATTATAAAGTGCAGGGGTGCACATAAGTGGTAAAAATAAATGATGCGCACGAGAAAACATGGAGGGAAGCGCTTTTGAGTACCAACATTTTTGAGGACCGGTTCACAGGGACACGTTTACTTACTGGAGTAGGATTTTTCTCCGTCTCTGGTAAGATAGCAATCATGATGATAAGTGTGTTCTTTAAATATTAGGTGTGCAATGGATCGCAGTTAATCGTGATCCGTACGGATAAGGTCCAACGATTCGGCACGCATGTGATTAACTGCTAAATTTAACCATCATAGAGTGAAAGTTTATCATTTGGACGTGTTTTGTCTCACCAATTAACACATTCAAACGATTTTAAAAGCGGAAGAAGAGCCGAAAATCGGGACTTTTCGGGTTTTCTGTGCGTAAAGCCTCACACCCCCGAAATGCGCGCACGCAGAGAGAGAGTCAGACAGCGCTTAAACACCGAATTAATTCCTCTTGCGCTTGAACAGACACATACACACAAAATTTTGTCAAAATACCTGTCTTGGCAAGTATTCTTTCAGTTATGTCATAAGTGAACAGAAAGAAACCGGATGTGTGTCAGTTATTCGGTCTGTGCTTTCCTTTTTAAAGTGACAGCAGCCCTAATATTCTTGCTGCTGTCTGTGTCGTTAATTTTAGTCAAATAAAAATAAAAATCATTATTATCATCTACCATGTTCGAGAGAAAAGAAGATAGTGAGGAGAGCAGTCAGGAGGAAAGTGATGAGGACAGCTTTTAGGATAAGTGTGTCGCTTAAAGTGTAAGTACCAAGCAACATCTCCAGGTGCTCCCTTGAGAACCAGACCAAAAAGTTATGTGCACCCCTGATAATGTATTATAATTGTGGTTACAATTATTCATGAGACCATACAATGCATTACAAGGCATAATTACTGCATTAAAAATACTTTTATAATGCATTATACATAAAGGCTTAGAGACAGCATAAATTACCTCATGTCTCAAAGCACATAACATCGCAATAATAATGACCGTAAACAACTTACAGAGGTCTACTTGTACCACCTGACTGCTGCAGATTAATTTCCGCGGTGATAGTGTTGACATAGAAATGTATAAATCTGAGTCTGAGGTTGTGAACAGCTCTGGGTAGAACGTTACTGGTTGCCATCTCTTAATTAGTTTACAACATGCCGTGAACGCAGCATAAGCTTGACAGACCGAGTGCAATGATTGGACAAACATTTTTTGATCCGGAGACTTCCACAGAAGATATATGTACAACATCTTTTAATATTTATTTAGACCAATTCTATTAAAATAGTAAACCTAGTAGTAAAAATAGTAATACTGAAATAGTATTTTCTTGCAAAATATGTAAGGAATAATTAACGCTGGTCTGTTGAATTATTAGAAACTAATGCACACCTCAACAAGTGGAGTTACACCTCATGTGTGCATTATTTTCTAATAATTCAATGGACTTTTTCTGCTTATACTATGGTTACCACACCTCAAGACATTGTTCAGATGTTATATTTCAAGACATTTTTCAGGTTTTTGTCCTTAAAACGCTCTTGTGTGTAACTTACGCATCTCATCCCATGCCTCCTGTTACACCCTTGGTAGGGATGAACAAGAAAGGAAGAGGGAGCGAGAGCGACGTTTTCACAAATAAATTTATTTTAGTTTTTTAATCACAAAAAGTTCGGCTACGAAGCCTCTCAAAGCATGCGGCAGCGCCAGTTTATGCCTTGGTCCTGGCCAGGGATCAGCGCAAGGAGAAAGCGACGCCATGAAAGAATCCCCGGATGTTTTTCTAGACAGGGCACATCTGTGCACCGGTGTACACAATCCACCTGATTACTCCTCGTAGCACTGCAGCGCACCTATAGAGGGAGCACAACACACGGCAAAAGAGGGCAAAGAGCAGCGGCCGTGACACTCCATTGCTAATTCCAAAACATCATTTAGAGCTAGTAACGGAGGCTTAAGCCATTGATAGCACACTAATGCAGTTATTAATTCAGTTATTAGAGAGAGAGAGAGAGAGAGAAAGAAAGAGAGGGAGAGAGATATTAAGCATCTGTGAAATACACAAGCCTGTACGTCTCTCAACAGTGTTTGGCAGCGGCGTCACTACTAATAGAGAAACTGTAAGTTTATCTGCTTCAAGAACAGGGGCATTATTACCTCGCTAGTAAGAAATGTCATGTAGCTTTTGAGTTGCTAAACTATTTTATCATCAGAGCAGCGCTGACAACACGTTTCTGTGTGAGTGTACAGTATGTCTGTACTCTATGTGTGTGCGTTTGAGTGGGAGAAAGATGGTATGTGCTTTCCGTACATCATAAAACATAATTTTGTTGCAAAAAATGCATGGAAATAATTTGTTGTTTTTATCCTATTGTTTACTATATTTATTTGCTTGATCTGTGTCATTTTGAGTTTTGGTTCTTTTGCTGTTGTAGGCTGTAACTGAAATCATTTTGGAAATAACTGAAATCATTTTGCAATGTGATATGGACATGTAACGCTGTCAAGACCTGCCTGGAATTACTTTAGCCGTGCATTTGCCCGATAATTAATTGCAGACCAATCAGATTCAAGCATTCAGTGGCCCCGTAATATAAACTCCAATAAGCTTCTTCAATAAGTAAAGATCGTCGAGAAATCTTTATTTTTTATTTTTTTCTTCTCTCAGTGTACTACTGTACTTGTTATTTCTATTTGGACAACAGAGGTACAAGTAGTAGCTTTTATAATTAATTTTAACATAATTAATTAATATTTAGGGGAAGGGACATTCTCATCCATTTTCTTGGATGAGAAAGTATATTTAAAGGTGTTTTAAAAAGGTCTGCTAAAAATTTATTTTGCCAACTTTTAGACAAGTTCACTAGCATACAGATAGACTTGCTAATAGAGCTAATAGACTTGGACACACTCTTTACCTGTTCAACAAGCTTTTAAGAATTTGTTACACATGCTCAGTTGGATCATGCACTCAGGGGGCAGATTTATTCAGTGTCTATGTCTCCCTCTCTTCATGTTTGATTTAGTTAGCACATCTGGCTTAAAGAAGTGGGTAGATAAGTATTTGATCCGGCCTGCATGCTGAAGTAGTCAGTACAGTGACAGGCACTGGTGCTTCTGCACACTTCACATATTTCAGCTTATCAGCAGTGGGACACACATGGCTTTACCGTGCAGGAGTCAAGCTGTTGATTCATGGGCTATACAAATGCAGTATTTTACTTTAGAGTCATATTAAAGAAAGGAAAATGGACACAGACAGCAAGACTTTACTGAAAAGACGAGTATCACCGGTCACAGGATGCTGTTGTGTTAGTGTCTCCACCAAACCAACACTAAACAGTATAAACTACACCAGATCAGCATATCTGAATGATTTCATTTCTGAAGGTTCATGTGACACTGAAGACTGGAGTAATGATGCTGAAAATTCAGCTTTGCCAACACAGGAATAATTTACTTTTTAAAAAATATACTCAAATAGAAAACATTTTTTTTTTAAATTGTAATAATATTTCACAATATTACTGTATTTACATTTTTGAGTAAAAAAAAAAAAAAAAAAAAAAATCGTACAGACCCTAATCTTTAGACTAGTGCTGTATATTGCAATACACACCATTTAAAAAGTATAGCCACATGACTGTAGTATTATGTGTATAATTACTAAACACTTACTAATCCTGATGTGAAAGGTTATATCTATTTCTTCCTGCCATGGCTATATTAAGCCAATTAATCCGGTAATTTCTGCACAATACACATTCGAATACAACAGGCCTTTTTACACAGCAAAAAAATCTGACATGCATTATATCGGTGACAACTAGAAGTTTATCCACCTAAAGCACCAGTTCCGCCACAAAAATAACAACTTACACAACTTTATGACTCAGATAATATGTTGTCACTAAATAATGAATCTGCATGAAAATACAGGTTAAAAAAAAAGCTCTTTTTTAACCTTGTCTATATGACTTTACCATTCAAGTCCAAAGTATACTTCACTTTTTACGCGTACGCGAAGGTCAGCGTAATGTGCGAACGAGAACACGAATTTTGTCACAGATGACATTTTTCTAACCACGCGTACTTGCAGGTAGCACATGTACATTATTTTTTTTTTGCAGTAATTAGTTTATCCACAAGGTGGCAGTCGTGCCATGGGGTCCTCGATTCACAAGGTAGACAAAGAAAAACTGCATAAACAGAACAGACCGGTGTCATGAGAAATCGAGTCCCCCCAGGAATCGGGTCTCCTTTAGGACCCAGGTGGTAATGCCTGATCAAAAGTTGTTATGTGCACTATTGTATGAATGAATGGAATGAATGAATGGTATATTTATAAAGCGCATTTTCTATGTACAACTGTACACCCAAAGTGCTTTACAATCATATCAGGGGGGTCTAACCTTAACCACCACCAATGTGCAGCATCCACTTGGATGATGTGACGGCAGCCACAGTACAACGGCACCAGTACGCTCACCACACACCAGCTGTAGACGGAGAGGAGAGAGAGTGATAGAGCCAATTCAATGGATGGGGATTATTAGGAGGCCATGATTGGTAAGGGCCAATAAAGGGAATTTGGCCAGGACACCGGGGGTTACACCCCTACTTTTTTAATGACCACAGAGAGTCAGGACCTCGGTTTAACGTCTCATCTGAAGGACAGTGCTTGTTACAGTATAGTGTCCCTGTCACTATACTGGGGCGTTAGGACCCACACAGACCACAGGGTGAGCACCCCCTACTGGCCTCACTAACACCTCTTCCAGCAGCAACCTAGTTTTCCCAGGAGGTCTCCCATCCAGGTACTAACCAGGTTTAGCTTCAGTAGGAAACCAGTCTTGGGCTACAGGGTGATATGGCTATGTATGATGTTTATTACCTTAAGTGTACAAACAACATGTTTGAAATATAAAATGAATGCTTATGTGTTGCATAATAAAACAAACTGGAAACAGATATTGGAAGCAAAAAACATCTAATATTATATAAGCTAAGCTAGCAGGCTAATTGGGTAAATGTTTGCTATGCTAGCACATAAGCTAACTAAAGAAACCTATAGATTCAGTTAAATACTAGTATATGAACCATGTAATTTAAAAGACATTAATGGTCATTATAACGCACTTTAAACAATATAAATCATAACATGATTTTGCAGGGATTATAATCAGGCGCTAAAAATAATACCCATTAAAAGCCTGCTGAAACAATGGAATCACTCGGGGTCCTAAAGGAGACCCGATTCCTGGGGGGACTTGATTTCTCACCACACTGGAACGCATGCAAGCTACAGCAACGATGGAGGCCTACATAGACGAGAGATTGTGCGAAAAAAGGTTAGAAAGTACCCTCATTTGTACAACTCTAGCATGAAAGAATATAAAGATGTTTACATGGGCTGTAACTCGTAGCGAAAGATTGCTCAAAACTGCGCATACGTCGAACGCCTGTGTATGTGTACGAGTGAAATGAAGTATACTTTGCAAAGCTGTGCGTTCGACTGTGTACGCATAAAAAAACGAAGTATACCCAGCACTTTAGTGTTACTGTAACTATGGTTCATCGCTTTAAAAAGAAAAAACACGAGGGATAAATCACGATTACTTCCTGTGATAATCAACATTATGCCACTAATCCTGTCGATATCTTAACTTGTATTAAACTTCACAACACTACTTTAATATGCATGTTAGTGTATGCAATGTTTATGCATTACTACTTTGGAATATGTAGGCAGGACCAAATACATATCTGCTTCATGGCACTAATAGTGTCAAGGGTTTGATGCTCATAGAACACACATACTGGCAAAATGCATATCTTAGATGCACTGTAAGTCTCGTTGGATAAAAACGTCTGTCAAATGCATTAATGTGATTTACATGCAGTACTTTAAGGGTACACAATGTTATCATGCTATAGGAGATTGTCTCTGGACAAAAAAAGGGTTGAAGTTTCACTCAATTATGTCAACTGGAACATCTTATTACATTAATGAGATCTAGAAAATGGCTCAGCTGGATGCAAACTGCTAAATGTAAATGCGTGAAATAAATTTTCACTGTTTCATCAACGCGTTTAGCACAGGAAAGCTTTATAGCCTATCTGCAGTAATACCCCAGGGCGGGAGTTTCGTTATTAGTTTATGATGAGACAATCTTCAGAGATCCGCTATAAATTTGGTGGCCCAACTTCATTATACTGAGACGTTAATACAGGAAATGGTTCTCAGTTTTGATATTCTCAAACCAGTGTTTGCAAGACAGAATGAAATTTATTAGCGGGCTTACAGCTCTCCAATTCAATCACAAATAATGACCACTGAAGACCATGTACAAATGCACCAATTCTACAGTTTGAATTCAGCTCTACTCATATCAAGTTATCGATAACTACCAGAGAGTAAATAATTCTCACAAGACCAATGAGTCCACAATTCTAAATATTTACAATATTCCCCCTCAGTCTCCATGGTGATTGCCAGAGACAAATGAGAGCATGTGTGCTGGTAAGCATAGGTAGTGTATGCAAATGTGAGTGAGCATTTGATTTGTAATGATGAATTAGGGGCCTTCATTGCTCATGCTGATTCAAGGCAATGCATATGGCGGAACAGAGCAAAGAGCTTCTGAAATCAATAAGCTCCTAACCACCGAATGAGCAAAACTCTTGTGGAACTCGTTTCTCACCCTCAAGTTGTTAATGAACCACTCAAATCCCGAACAGCGCTTTTATAGGCTAAGGTGCGTGATAAGAAACGAGGGCCTTGGGTTCCTTCCCCGCAGTCCTGATTGGATTTGATCTGCCACTTTTTCAACATACTCCAGCCGTTATAACTTACACGCACGCATAAATCACGCCTGCAAGGGTGGAAATGCTACTTTGCATCGCAAAGCAATGTGTTTTCTGGATACATAGAGAGCGTCTAAGTCATCCATTACTATAGTGCTCCGTCTGGGGAGCACAAGTCAATTACTCGGTTTAAATTTTGAAAGCTCGTTCATTCGAAGGGAACAAAGTAAGGCGCTACTACCCGCCACAGCGTTAAATTCTCCGCAATAACCACGCGGGACCGGCGAAGAAGCCAGCATGTTTGATTAATGACTAATATTTTATTAATACTATTTTCCCCTTTCCAAATGGAACTTGCAGGGGGAAAAATGAATCTTGTCGGAGCATGAGAAACCAAAACAGACCCCGAGGAGTGCTTAAGGTTGCAGGACTGAAGCGTGTCAGCACCGTGTCCCACTCTAACCCTGTTTGCTCTCTTAGCGGATGGAAAGGGGGAAAAAAAGGCTGAATTGTTTGCTTGAAAACACACAAGCCCATTCCAACTGTCCACTGTTGATTTGCCATCTCTCGGCAGAAACACTATCTGCCGACGCAGTGAGAGAGAACTTGCCTCTATCTCCGTCTCCCATGTTGATGAAGCAACCAGAAAAGGACTGGAAAAGGTCAAGACCACATTTCAGCTGGCATGAATGAGCCACTAGAAGTTCTTAACTTCAGTATTGAAAAGTATTTCTTTCCGAGTTTCTGAGATAAGGGGTGTTTGTAACTGCATGAAGCAAAGCAGGCAGATGTCCTATTGTGAGGATGACAGTGGACCCAGTTTGGAGCCACTTAAGATTTCATTCATGCTCTTTTGAGTGTAAGGTACAGACCAAGTATTTCACCAGGACACAGGACTGAGCTCCAAGGATATTTGGCTATTGCTGCAATCTGAAGGGTTATTGGCCAGAATCCATTAGCCACCCATTCTTCACGGCACATTATATAAAGTGTTTTGCCTGGGCATTTTTTACCTGTCTATATTCAGTGAAGCTCGATGTTTCCACTGTGTCCACCAGAGAGGCTGTCACACACATCAAGTCAGAGGCACACATTAAGCGATGGGCCGCAGTACTTGCTGTCTATTCAAAGAAAGAATAAAATGAATTTTATTGTGGGTACGTCTACATAAATCCAGATACATTTTTGTTTCAAAACACTCTCTGTATACACTAGTGTTTTTCCAAAAGTTGTTCATCCTCACTGAAACATCTGAAAACGTTTAAATCAGGGGTACTCAACAGGCGGCCCGTCAGCATTAAATTTGTGGCCCGCATCATGTTACATATAAATGTATTTTTATTATAATTTGCGTTCAAAATTAGCGTGAATATTACTTCGTTTTTTTACACGTACACTAGGGTAGGCGTACAGTGCGCGTGACGCTGTAATCATCAGCACAGAACTGAAATTACTTGTGAAAACAATGCAGACATTTCAATATGAATAAGGACTTCTTTTCATCAGTTCTTGTTTTTCTTTATGCATTTGTACGTTAAGAATACAGCAAGACAAGCCATTAAATTTTTTTTTTTAAATGCCATTTATCATGTTCAGTGACACTTTAAATAGGACAACCGTTAAAGTACTAGTAAGACTAAGCTAGATAATAAACTGCACTTTTAGTAAATACTCAGTAAAACTACAAATATTGTCTTAAGTAGGCCTAAATAAAAGTCTTACAATCCAAGTTATAATTTGTGGCCCTTTGCATTTCATGTGGTTAAAATGCGGCCCTCTTTGCCTCCGAACTTGAGTACCCCTGGTTTAAATCATCTTGCTGAACATGTGTAAAACATAATAAAAGCTTACTGACATAAAATTATCACACTATTCTTCTGGCATGATCATTTTATTAGCAAAATATCCCACCACTAATGGTGTGTCCAGCTCGTTCTCCACCATCATTCCATTTATGGTGTAAATCGCAATTGGTTTCATGTTTTGCTACAGGATAGCAATTGCGAGTAAATATTCTGTTTTCTTTGCAGGTTAACAACACTAAGAGAGCAGGCACAACAATGGTGGTATAACTATTGATATCTATCAGTACAGTATGCGTTACATGACTAAACATGCATCATCATTATTGAACACCTCAGTTTTTCACAGACCAACACTACAACACAAAAACAGCCAATTTAAATTCATCCATTTGACAGCGTCTTCAAAAAGCTGTTTTCACCAGACAAAAACACTGTCTCGGTGTGGATGGGAGGCCAAATTGTAGAGAAAATGGTGCATTTTCAAATGTATCCAGATTAATGTGGACACAGCCTGCTTAGTAACTGCCTCTGACCTGGGATCAGATCTTTAAGGGTTAGTTCACCCAAAAATGAAAATTCTGTCATCAATTACTCACCCTCATGTCGTTCCAAACCCGTAAGACTCGTTCATCTTAGGAACACAAATGAAGATCTTTTTGATGAAATCTGAGAGCTTTCTGTCATTCATTGACAGCTACGCAACTGACACTTTGACTTGTTTAGTCCAAATTTTCTAAAGAGATTCAGAGCCTGTCTATTTTTTTAAACCAGGTCCCAGAGTGGATGAATCTGAAAATGACACCTTTGCGTTTTCGTGTGTACAGCCAATCCGTATATTTTGTGAAACAATGATGTCATCACCCCACATCTCAACCCTAGTCAGACACCGCTACGTCACGTAACAGCAACAATAACAATGGCGGACTACATGCTTGTGTTCATGCTGCAGAAGCTACTGAGCCTATAAGCTTTACTAAAGTAAAACTTTATTTCCAAGCTTTACTAAAGTTTGTATACAGCGCGCAAGGTTTATGCGCATGCTCCAAGTCTTCTTCTCCGTTTTTAGTGTATCTCTGTGGCATGACGCTTAGCAACACACAACCAATCGCGTTCTCATACAGATCTGGCATGTATTGTATACTACATCGTTTTGAGTCGGTTTCATGTGTATGCAGATATTTCTTGAGACAAGGAAAATGTGGATGTGGCCTCAATCTCTTCATAAGATGAACAGATTTAATTTAGCCTTTTATATAACATTGATCAGCGAACATAAACAGAAGCTCAACCGAACCTGAATCACGTGCGAGACCAAACCTCTTCCGGAAGCTCAAACGTGCTGCGTATAAAGCGATCGTGTCTCTTCAAAAAATCTGGACTAAACTGCTCAATTCATATGGATTCATTTTACAATCTATTTATTAACTTTTTGAAGCATCAAAGTGTCAGTTGTGTAGCTGTCAATAAATGACAGAAAGCTCTCAGATTTCATCAAAAAGATCTTCATTTGTGTTCCGAAGATGAACGAAAGTCTTACAGGTGTGGAACGAAATGAGGGTGAGTAAATGATGACAGAATTTTCATTTTTGGGTGAACTAACCCTTTAAATGAACGTGTAGTCGTGTATGGAATGAAATGAGTCGCCCTTAAGATTATGAGCTGGACAGCAATTTTTCCCTTTCATTAACCCACTCACAGTGATCGCATGGAAAGCTTGTGGCACACAGAAGAATGAACCGGCAGTGTGTATTTTTTTGGAGAACAAACTAAGTGCAATCTGCTGCATCTTTTCCTCATTCATTCGAGACATGATGAACGGTCGCTCCGTGATCTCTAGAGATAAGACTATTCATTTCAGCACATTGTGTTGTGAAACTGCATCATGCTTTTGATGCTAACATCTTAATGATAGTTCAATGTGCTGTAATCAGTCTATTTGGCAGTTTGCTCAGTAAGATTGTCAGTTTGCGATATGGGTTGTCCATCAGGTTGCTAATTACACCAAAATAGAAATTAGTGTTAAATAAAGCAATAAGTCATGAGAGGTTATTGTTAGTGAAAACCCCCGAAACTCAGAACAGTAACATTACTGCAATGCAAACCTGAATGGCTTATTGCTTTTATAAAAAGGTCCCAAAAAGGCTTTTCACAGTGCGCTTAACCACAGGTTATCTTTGTTCTACACCACTTTTAACCCTGGGTAAAGGAACGTTTCACACTTGTAATTTAGAAGCAGGGTTAGCACCGCTTTTGCAGTAAGGTTAGTTGATACGGGAAGAAGGAGGCGGGAAACGGCGAACGTTCACAAACTTTAATATACAAAATAAACAAATACAAAATGAAAGTAAAATGCCGGCAGTTGGCCGTGAGGGACTGCCAGTATTTTACTTTCGTTTTGTATTTGTTACCGGCCTCGCGCCGTTCCCTCACGGCTCTCAACTAAATCTGGAACTAAATATTATATAATAATTAATTACATATATCAATAATTAAATAATTAATTAAATAAATAATCACAATAAATAATTCTTTCTCCAAGTAATAGTTGAATTGTGACTTGTAATTTGGAAAATAATAACAATAAATAAATTATAGCAATGGGCTAGTATAAAACAAAACTAATAAAAATGACAAACGCACACAAAACTACTTAACTTAAATTTTAAATAATTATTTAACTTAAAATTTAAATAAAAACAAATATAAAAAATATCTAATTCAAAATATTAACAAAAAATTATGACTACTACAGTTTTTATTACTATTACTATTACATTATCCTGACACAAAAATAGCACCATGTTTTTAACTTTGGGGTGGAATAAAGACTTCATAGCCTAGAATTAAAAAGTGAAATTACTATTGTGAAACTTAACCCAAGGATAAAAGTTAAAACCCTCAGGTCAAAGTGTAGTATAAAAAGCCTTTATAGTGGGCATAATCCAATGCAGTGTTTCAATTCCACTGAAAAGAAAGAAAACCTAAAGAAACCAGGTAGCAGCTCTCAATTATACTGAATATTGCTATTCATCCATCACTGCTTGCTGAAGGGCAGCATATTGATGGGAGCTGTCATTATTACCGTTTCATCTTCACGCAGACAGAAACTCAATGGACAGCATTGGCACGAAGGACAGAGCCACTTAAAGACACAAACACACGCTTTTGCTATGATCAGCCTCACCTGTGTATGTCTGCCGACTACATATACAGTGCTCGCCTCGTACATGACGTGAATACTTAAGATGCATCACGTATGCAAATCAAAGTCTGCCACAGTGGAGTTTTGAATTGGGCTCATTTTAGTCTGGGTTGAAGGCCACCAATCACTACTGTCAATTTAAACTAACCGCTGATCACAACTGCTCTCCATCATTGTCATTGTAAAGATCTCAGTCTCTTACTTTTACCCATTAAAGTAGAGAAACAAGCAAATGCCTGTGTCTGGAATACAGAATCCTGTCCATTTTCCAAATGCCACAGATCGATAGACAATTTGATGGATGGCTTCAGGAGTAGGAAGATCCCACCATGAGAGTCCTTAGCTCAATCTAACAGGACTTGTGTAAATCAGGTTAACAGCAACCTGAGGCAAGAAGACACGTGAGTAGACAGAATATTCCTGTCTGTAGCCGGAGGATATTTGTGTTACTATACAAATGACAGCAACTCTTGTTTATTCTCTGTGTGATTTTCTGCAAACTGCCATTCATTGCGCCAAAGGCTTCAAATCAAACAGCATATATAAATGAACAGCATATATATTAATGCAGCAACATGTATGTGCACTGAATTTAGAGTGTTGACAGGGAATAGGAGTGCACATACGCACTTATCTCTAAAGAACGTCTACACTGACAGTGGTTTGCAGTTGTACAGTGACCCAAAGTCATTCATTTTCAACAAGAGTTGCTGATATCTGGCGACATGCTAACAGACACTCCTGGTGATGTGACAAAATTGAGCATTACTATATGCAAATAAGCAGCTGTGGCAAATACCAATGGGAGTGCAGACGTGTATCCATATTTGGTCAAATACGAATACACATTATAATCAGCACTCGACAACTTCTAGTGTTTTTGATTATATTAAAAAAAGTGTGAACCAAAGAAATCTACCTGGAAAAAGTAGCATTTTAGCATTTATCTTCATCTCAACGGCAGATGCTCAGCTGGCACAGACTGGAAGTACGCAAACAGTACACAACCTGCTTGTGGTCGTGCTCATGGATGCCCAGTTCTGAGGGAGGAGATTTTTTTAGCCAATCACCAGAGCTGTAAATGCCACATTATTAATCAGCGACAACAATGATTGGCTGATGGCACCACAAGAACACTCGCAGCCTAAGGCTCATTTTCTTTTAATTTATCATAAATGAAATATACACTACCATTCTAAAGACTGGGATTGGTAAGATCTCACCAAAGCTGCATTTATTTGATCAAAAATACAGTTTTTGTTCAAAAACAGTACTATTGTAAAATATTATTGCCAATTTAAAATAACTGTTTTCTGTTTGAAAATATCTTAAAATATTATTTATTCCTGAGATGCAAAACTGAATTGTCAACATCATTACTCCAGTCTTCAGTGTCACATGATCTTCCAGAAATCTTTCTAATATGCTGATTTGGCACTCAAGAAACATTTCTTATAAGTATAATCAATGTTAAAAAGTTTATTTTTTTAAATACAGTTTATTTAATTGCAGGTACTGCAGTTTAATTGCTTTTTTTTTTTCATAATTCTTTGATAAATAGAAAGTTCAAAAGAACAATTTACTTGAAATATAAATCTTTTATAACATTATAAATGTATTTACTGCCACTTTTGATCAACTTAATGAGTCCTAGTTGAACTAAAGCTTTTTTTTTTTTTTTTAAAGGCATTGACAAGCAGTAACATTACAACCACAAAAAAAAAAAAAAAAAAAAAAAACAACAAAAAAAAAAAACAATCACTTTTGGAGATTTGGAAACATATAATTGTAGTACCATTTTGTAGATTTTTTGTTATTTCAAAGTCTTGAGGATTGCAAGAAGTCTAAAAGAAAATTGGGACAACTGTTATATGTACAAATTCCAGCCTATGATATACAATTCAACAAAATAGAAGAGTTAACAATATTTAAGACCCTTAACTTCCTTGTTTTCATACAATAAAATAATGTATTTCCATGTAAACAAATAATTACCATTCACTGTACTAAATTTGCCAGTTTGGTCAGTTATAGAATCTAGAGGCTTACTGGACTATGGTAACCAACCAAACACTGATCCTTTGCTGTGAACACCCTCTTACTTGCCCTACTCAAAACTTATTTAGAGTTACACAAAATATTCAATTAGAAAATATGTATTTAACTATTTAGCTTGAATTGATTCGTTTGTGAAAAGTGGGCATTACAAACCAGAAAGTAAACACATGGTTGGAGGAGTTAAAATAAAGTCATGTCAGAGATCTATGATAAAAAATTACAATGAGGAAATTGTTTTGCAATGATATTTCACCACATATGACCACAAGTAAACATGCTAATTTTTGATTTCATGTTGACTTTTTAGCCACAGCATAAGTCTTTAGGTCAGCCATTCTGAAATATTGATGAATGTGAGTTTTAATAAAGTGCTCACAAAAAAGAAATGGACATGATACAATGTAAGAACATCAGCACTCTTAGACATCAAAACTCCCTGAGCTGCATTCTGCACAACTCACAATTAATTACATGCCATCCCATCAAACTTTGAGAGACAATGGAGCCTGAATTCATTAGCTGACAATGATGAACTAATAGTGGCGTGACTGCGAGAGAGAAAGTGAGTTTCCATAGTCCCATACCAGGACCAAGGGCCACTGCGAAATGTGCAATTAGCCCTGTGGAATTGTGAACACACTGTGTGTGATCAGCCGTTTGGGCGAGTGGAGTGTCAACACTTCCAGATGAAACGTGACACACTGATTAATGGCGCGGCGGGAGACTGTCACTGAGCTCATGAGATAGATGGGCCGGAGTTTAGTTTGACTTCAGACCACTGCATGTCACAGATTAATGCTCATCCTACTCTGGAATCTTGGTTTAATGCATCAAGTTAGGTGAGCTCTTCAAAACACATGGATTGACAAATTAATATTTCACCAGAACAAATAATGCTGCAGCATGTTGATCTATGTTTGTCTGAGTTACCTGTTAGAAAGTGTCATTTTATGCAATCTTTGCTGTCTAGTCATGATCAAAGATATAAAGTAAGACTATCCATCAGATCTAACTAGACTATCAGTTTAACATGTTAGAGATAAAACACCCTCCAAAAGCTTCCTAAAAACATACACTACCATTCACATTTTGGAGTCAGTAAGCTTTTTGTTTTACATTTTTATTCAGCAAGAAAGCATTAAATTGATTAAAAATAAAATTAAAGACATTTATAATTTTACAAAACATTTTAATTCAAATAAATTATGTTCTTCTGAACTTTCTGTTCCAATAAAAAAATCATAATAAACAACTATACTCTTTCCACACTCTAACACAGCCATTTTCAACTAATAATAAGAACAAGAAAAAGAAATATTTCTTGAGCACCAAATCAGCATATTAGAATGATTTCTGAAGGATCATGTGACACTCAAGGGGCTGCTGAAAATTCTGTTTTGCCATTACAGAATATAAATATATATATATATATATATATATATATAAATATATATATATATATATATATATATATATATATATATATATATATATATATTAATCTATATTAAAATAGAAAAAAAAAAAGAGTTTAATAAAATTGCACAATATTGCTGTTTTACTGTATTTTGATCAAATAAATGCAGCCTTGGTGAGCATAAGACTTTCAAAAACTGGAAAATAAAAAAAATCTAACTTTACAATAAGGTCTCATTTATTAAAGGTGCAATATGTAAGAAATTTGCAGTAAAATATCCAAAAACCACTAGGCCTGTGTTATATATTTTGTTCACTTGAGTACTTACAATATCCCAAATGTTTGCAACTATTTGTAAATCGTGAGAAAACTGCAATTTTAACCAAGGCTCCGGGACATGTGAGGAGTTGCCTGTCAATTGCGTCATATCTGCATTACCCTCGGTTTTATTTTGTAGAAACCATGGAAACACCAAAGACGCTTTGCGCAATCGCTCCAGCGTCCTCGTTCAGCTCCCACAACGCTCGGTCCTGCTCTGCTTCAAACCATGGAAACACCAAAGACGCTTTACATGTTTTAATAGGCAAGGGAACAACTGTTTTGATATATTTACAGACAGAAAACTAATTATTGTTATATAGCTCAACACGTTTAGTCTTATTGTTTAAATCTAATTTTCTTGATTTTTTGCGAGTACCATGCTTTACTATGCCTCAGAGAAAAACACTATTTTGTCAAGTAGCTAACATAGCATAATCAGATGCCGCTTTATTTTTAGTAACAGTAATACAGTATTTTCTCCATCATACAATATGTTTAAAATTAATTGCATGCCATTTATCAACACAAGCCATCCAGCATTTAATATGATATTCTAAAATCGATCTCTCTTACTGCAGTGTGCAACAAGTGTCTCACAGCAGCCACCGAGCGAACGCACAGAGTAACGTTATAACATTTTCAACACACTCAAATGTATCTAATATGATCAACAAAGCTGCATTACCTCATACTCAAAAAGCGGAAGCGGAAGCGGCGCCAGCGACTGTGGCATAATAAAAGTTCTGCTGCTCGTGAGGCGTGTTGCGCAATCGCTCCAGCGTCCTCGTTCAGCTCCCACAACACTCGGTCCTGCTCTGCTTCATACTACAGTAACGTTATTAATCGCATCCATGAACATGATTTGTTCCTGAGTCCTATCCCGATTGTTTTCCACCGGCTGTGATGTGAAGACCACATCTCCCAAGATTCCGCGCTCAAACTTGGCATCATCAAGCTACGCCTTGGCATCATCAAGCTACGCCTTTGTTTTGAATAGGCCTCTAGCGACCTCTAGCGGACAAAAAATATTACATATTGCACCTTTAACATCAGTCAATGCATTAACGAACATGAACAATGAGCAATATATTTTTAAAGGATTGTTTTAACCTTTGTTTGTTCATATTAGTTGTCAGTGTATTAAGTAATGTTAACAACCTTTGATTTTAAAATGTATTAGCAAATGTTGAGATTCACATTAACTAAGATGAATAAATGCTCTATAAGTATTAACATTAATCATTTTTTGTTCATGTTAACAAATGTAGTTTACTAATGTTAACAAATGAAACCTTATTGTAAAGTGTTACCAAAAATTCTTACTGACCTCAAACATTTGAACAGTATAGGAGTCATTTGCGGTGGGGACATTTTTTTCCGTTGCTGGACTGTGTTATTTTTAATGTTTTGCTGAGTATTTCGTTGTGGTGTCATCCTGTGGAGGAAAGGATGACACCACTTCCAATTTATTGCTTTTCTACAGCTTGCTATCCATTCTAGTGAAACTAAAATTGAGCTACTTTGGTTCATTAAAATAAAATAAAAAAAGTATATTAAGTATATGACCACTACACCAACACGTCAAGCTTGTTAGTCAATTGCTGATCTGTGCATTAAAAATCCCAGTGGCAGATGAGATAATTAAATAAAAAGTCACAAGTTCATTTGAACTGGTCATCAAGAATGATTCCTAAATCAAATTACAGTATAATTAGACGTAATTCAAGTTGAATTCAATAGCTAGCGTTAGTATCGCTTTTTTTTTGTGTACCTACGCCACAATGGTGTTAGACTGCTGCCATCTATTGACGTGGATCAACATTATCGTCTCTTTTTGCGTAAATTTAAATTACATTACACCAATACCAGTGAGTCTACACAATAATTAACACCCTTACCTGTCCAACAAAAAAATAAGTAGGCACCACTACTCCGGATTTTCCCCGTAATCAAGTCTTTCCTCCTTGTGTATGCCGTAACGATATTTAAGTTAGATTTTGTCTTTGTTTGTGTTTCTGTCTTCTGGCTTCGGACCTTTTCTGCTTCTTCAGCCGTACAGATACTGATTCTCCCGTTGCCTCTGCTGGTAAATACGTGTCTTCAACTTACTAACTTTCGCTCTTCCGAAGATCTTCGCATTGCCAAACAACACTAAGCTACTAGCGTATCTACAGAGGCGGCAGCCAATGAGCGTGAGGATTCTCTCCGACGTTTAGATAGTGAAACAACGCGGGTCACGTCATGGCGAAATACATTCACGGGGCAACCCAAACCATACATAAATAAAACGCTATAGAAAACTATTATGAGTACTCTTTTTACAATGTGTTCTTCTGTTGTCTGAGAGTTGATTGACAGCTTTTAGGTGCGTTATTGGCAGCGCGCGCCACCCTCTGGTTACATGAATGCGTCACTATCGCATCCGCACCGAAAACATGGGGAATTTTTTAAAGACATTAATCGCATAACCTATTCAATATTCTATAATTAAATAAACTAATCGAATATTCGAAAATCGTGACACATCCCTACTCTCAACTAAAACACAATTTACTCCTTAATGTGGAAAAAGCTTTAAATTAGCACCAAACTACTGAATACAGTTTTAAAGTTGTTTAAATCATTTTTGAACATATCTAATTAAAGTGGCACTGTTTACATTTCAGGTCGGACTCTGAAATAAGCAAATACTGCACCTAATTAATATTCATGAGCCAGTCATTTGCCATGTCATGATGTCAACCAACACTTGGTGTGCTACCTATTTTTTTTTTTTTTTTTTTATAAAATTGACACCCATGGTCAAAATACATTGGCTATGCATGAATAAAACCAAATTATATTAGATCACCAGTAAAACAAACAATATTTAGCTTTACAGTCTTAATTTCCATGCAAAATGTAATATGAAAGTAAACACTGAGAATATCTAAATAAGAATAAGAAAAATATTCTTTCATTTCTTTCAGAAACTTCAGCAAGAGCCCATTTTAGGAGAAGATGAGCCTGTGGGCATGCAGCGGGACACACTTCAGTGGAGGAAATTCATCACAGCACCCTTCGCTCCTTGTTTTAATTACACACAACAAACAGCATAGATGTTTCCTAATAAGATGGAGTCAGAGAGGGTCTCATTACCAGTTATGAAGGAGAAAAGAGGGAGGGAGAAAGTGGGAGTGCTTTCATAAGCAAAAGAGAGGATTTCTCATGCATACAGAAGAAGCGAGTACAATAAACAGACAGTAAATCAGTACCAAAATGACTTGGCATGCGAAGTGTTGTGTTTTTAGAATATTTGTTCAGTGTAGAACCAGAGGTAATACATTTTTAGGATGTCTCCTCAGAGTATTGATTAATCTACATCATATCTCCATGTGATTCAAAGGCCATACAATGGCCCCAGAAAGTTTTTGAACACCTAAAGGTATAATTCATCCAAAAAGTAAAATGCTGTCGTGATTTGCTCACCTTCACTTCACTCCAAATCTGACTTTATTTATTCTGGAAGACATTGATAAACATATTTTGAATAAAGTCCGAGTGTTTTTTTTTTTTTTTTTTTTCTCCATACAATTAAAGTCATTAAGGGTAGGGATGGGCATTTTTCAATATTCAAATATTTGGGCTCATAAAAAAATATTAATATAGAATATTAAGACGCGTCATTCGTATTATTATGAATGGGAGAAAGTGAAACGCGCAATATGGCGGAATAAGTCCCGCCTTCTAAATAAGAGCCAATCGCTGATTGGTAAAGTCACGTGTCACTGCAGCAGCCGTTAAGATGCGCACCTCCGAAATGAGACAGAAGAAACGCGCATTTAGGATTGCGCATGCGCATTAGCTCGATCCAGCCTGGAAAATACTGTTGTTTTTTTGTCATGATTCGAGCGTTTAGAAACAAAATGTATGAGACAGTTGTTGTCAGATTTCATTGGTGATTTCAAATATGAAATTTAATCGAAAGCTTGGCAAAAAAGCTTTGGAGAATTTGATGTTTCCCCATTCAAAGAGATAGGAGCTGCACTTGCATGCCCAAGAGGCGTTTCAAAGATGGCCGCCGAGTGAAATAACTTGTCTTAAAGGGACTTTGATAAAGCAGACAGCGCCAGTTATCGTACATATACACTCAGGGCAGCATAATGGTTATCGTGTTTATATTGTTTCACATGTTAATGTTGAGAAAAACAATATCCATATGCTCAAATGAGAAAATGCGCTGCGCTGACAGACGTTGCAGAGACACAAAGATAAGTTTTTAAGAGCACTTTGTGTTTTCTGTTCTTAAATATGTCTCCCTCGACGAAACTTAAATGAAGCAGATCATTTTACTATCAGATTTATCTTCTTGGCTCACACGGGGGTACAGCAGCACTTACCTGTCGTCAATGCAGTGATGGACAGCTGTGTTTCCTCATTCGAAGGGTGTTTGGATTTCATGGGCTCTCTCATTGTGGTGGTGATCTTATGATAACTCATTCATTAATTTGATCAAAAGTAATTCCATTTTGTAAGATTTTTGTTGATTTTCATCCAAGTAATTCCAAACTTCGCGAGGCAGACAACCTTATGTGATCATCAAATACAATAAACTTGTAAAACACGCTCCACAGCGCCACCCAGTGCATTTAGTTATAACTGCGAGTTTTCTTGCTAAGGATTTATCATGGATTCACTGAATTTACGGCCAGCAAAGCAACGTCGTAAAATTCTAATAGTATTTTTATTTTTCGAATATTAATTACAGATCGAATATTCGACTATTCGTGCACACCCCTAATTAAGGGACAGTGTTGTTTTGGACCCCATTATACGGACAAAAATTGTTCACAATATCTTGTTACATTCAGGGTTAGTTCAGCCAAAAATGAAATTTATTCCATGATTTGCTCACCCTTAAGCCATCCTAGGTGTATGACTTTCTTTTTTCAGCCAAACACAATCGAAGTTATATTAAAAAATTATCCTGGCTCTTCCAAGCTTTATAATGGGAGTGAATGGGGGGGGGCTGAGATTTTGAAGCCCAAAAAAGTGCATCCATCCATTATAAAAATAATCCATACAGCTCCCGGGGGTTAATAAAGGCCTTCTGAAGTGAAGCGATGCGTTTTTGCAAAGACTATAGGATAACAATAAAGGGACTTTGGTTTTTGTAAGAAAAATATCCATATTTATAACTTTATAAACTATAATCACTGGCTTCCGGTAACAGCCGTACATGATTCTAGTTCTGGCAGAAGAAGAACCTCGCTTCACTGATGGATAGACGCGCTTTATTAGGCTTCAAAATCTCAAGCCCCATTCACTCCCATTATAAAGCTTGGAAGAGCCAGGATATTTTTTAATATAACTCCAATTGTGTTTGGCTAAAAGAAGTCATATACACCTAGGATGGCTTGAGAGTGAGTAAATTATGGGATAATTTTCATTTTTTCATAATTTTTATTTATTTATTTTATCCATTTTCAACACTATTAGCTATTTAATGTGACTTAAGTTTCCAAATACTTAGGCCTGGTTTCACAGACAGGGCTTAGCCTAAAGCAGGATTAGGCCTTAGTTCAATTAGGACATTTAAGTAGCTTTAATAAATGTACACTAGAAAAAAAAAAAAAAAAAAACATTACTGGTGTGCATCTTGAGACAAAACAATGGCACTGGAATATTTTAAGATATGTCAGTACAAGTTGCTCAAACATGCATTTTAGTCTAGGACTAGCTTAAGCCTTGTCTGTGAAACTGGGGGTTAATGTGGCATTCAAAATTTGAATTGCTGTAATAATGGTGTGCACAAAGATTAAATGCATTCTGCCATATAATTTCTTTAAGATGCTATAAACATCATGCAATCACAGGTTTGGATATTGTGGCCCAGTAATAACAAGGACTCCAGATTTCAAAGGAGTTGCATTCTTGTGATCTGAAACAACACTTGAAACACTGGAGAACAAGAGTGTTCCCTGTGCATCAGCATTAAAATCTTGTTTGATCTTCACATTTGCATTAAGCATCTTCTTACAGCATTACCACTTACCAGCGATTGAGTATTCTTACCTACAAAGGCCTCTTATTTATCAGGCATGTTTTTCAAAGTCAGTTCATTTTGGGCATTTACATAGTAAAATGAACCCCTTTGGCAAGTCTGCAGCTGCTGTGGATGCACATCAGTTATTCAAAAGCAGAGAAAATAAGACACATACTAAAGGATTCTTAACTGATCACATTTGATCTGCTCTGAGCAACCAACATGATTGTGACAGTTTTCAGCTTTAATTTCATGAGGGAAGAATAGAGTCTCACTCTGTGTGTGAAAAGCATTTGTCTTTATAAAGCAAAAGAGCAGCAGCTCTGTGATGCAGATGTCCTGCAGTCGCATAGAGCAACACTGTCCTCTACTGACAGAACCTTACATTCCAGCTGGGAGGCTTCATTCACATTCAGCTATTACAAATATGAAAATTGGGTACAAAAATGAGATAATATGGTGAAAGTTTGACTGTTTGTCAAGAACGTGTCCAGGCCATGTTTCATCCCAAAATCTATATAGGCATATATACCCCACCGTTCAAAAGTGTGAGGCTGAAAAAAAAAAAATAATAATATTAATATTTGAAAGAAGTCTCATGCTCACCAAGGCTGCTTTTATTTAGTCAAAAATACAGTGAGAATATTGTAATAATATATTGTGTAATAATTATGTAGTAATATTGTGAAAATAACTTTTTTCTATTTGTATACATTTAAAAAAGTAATTTATTCCTGTGATGCAAAGCTGAAATTTTAGCATCATTACTCCAGTCTTCAGTGTCACATGATCCTTCAGAAATCATTCTAATATGCTGATTTGCTGCTCAAGAAACATTTAATATTATGAATGTTGAAAACAGTTGTGCTGCTTAATATTTTTGTAGAATCTATCCATCCATCCAGTTATAAATATATATATACACACATACACACACACATATTATATATATACGTATGTATATTTATTTATTTATTTAGAGTACTGGTGGATTTCATTTCATATTTTGTTGCAAATCAAATGCCTGACGCTGCCTAGGAAAATTCAGTGTTTTATAGCAGTATTCTCATTAACAAGTAACGGAAACAAAAAAGTGTTGTTATATGGAGTAACGTTTATTGCTGATTAGAAGTTGAATATATATTTATATATACAGTTGCATACATTGTAAAACCAAATATCCCATACTATGGAATAAGAGATAATGATGAATGAATGAATGAATGAATGTCTCCAGACTCGCAGTGGTAATGAACTGTAATTTAATCAAACACTGCTGATTGTCTCTGTGGCACCATCTAATACTGCAACTCAATAATAATGCTGTGGAATTGCATTTCTACACATATTTTCAGGATCTGGACTATAATTAAATAAGCATTGACATTTTTTAAACAGCATTACATAATGTTGCTGAGCTTTTAAAAGTCTTGTATTTTTAAATAGCTAAAATTAACGTATATTCAAAAAAATAAAAACGGTTCATTTCAATAGAAACCTATTGAAACTAGTTTCCACCATTGAATAAAAAGTAAAAAAGATAATTGCGACTTTTTAATCTCACAATTCTGACTTTTTTTACCTAGCAATTGCGAGTTTACATCTCGCAATTCTGACTTTTTTTTTTCCTCAGAATTGCGTGATGTAAACTAGCGATTCTGAGAAATAAAGTCAGTATTAAGAGAGAAACTCACAATTTTGAGAAAAAAGTCAGAAATGCGAAATAGGAAGTCAGAATTGCGAGATATAAATTCGCAATTGCGAGAAAAAAGTCAGAATTACGAAAATTGCAGAAATTCTGACTTCCTAACTCGCAATTGTTTATATCGATATTGTGAGAAAAAAGTCAGAACTGTGAGATATAAACGCAAAATTCTGAGAAAAGTCAGAAACGCAAGAAAATAAGCCAGAATTGTGAGAATAAAGTCAGAATAGCAAGAAAAGTCAGAATTTACGAAAAATTGCAGAAATTCTGACTTTCTAACTCACAATTAGTTATATCGATATTTTGAGAAAAAAGTCAGAATTGTGAGATAAACAATTCTGAGAAAAAAGTCAGAAATGCAAGAAAATAAGTCAGAATTGCGATATAAGCTCGCAATTGCGAGAAAAAAGTCAGAATTGTGAAAATTGCCAAAATGTTGACTTTCTAACTCGCAATTGTTTATATCGATATTGCGAGAAAAAAGTCAGAATTGTGAGATTAAAACGTCGCTACCATAGAAACCTTATTACATGGAATCAAGACAAAAATAAAGTCCCTTATGATCGGAATAAAAAAAAAATAATATAGCAGCAAGTGAACGGCATCACCAAATCTGACAGGTTAAAAACCTTTTAAAACAATAAAAACTAAATTCATAGCTGCAGATTCTGAAAAAAGTGCCTTTAATTTCTGAAGCAGTACATTTTACAGTACTAGTAAAGATCTATGATTTGCATTGATGTGCAAATTTGTGGCTTCGTATGTTTATGCTTTTAAAGAAATATTGTATCGATTCCCATTCCCAGCAATAGTACGAGGATCATTGTCGCAGGTGCTCTACTGTAATGTAGTGCGTCAGGAAGGACATCACAGCCCTACGATCAATCATATTTTGTGATGAATGCCAAAATTGATGACTGAGGGCGAGTCTCCTCTTGGCCCGAGATTCGGGCGTCAATCTAAGACAGAGCCATTCCTGCAGAACCATCTATAGCTGCCTCACAATATGGTGAATGTAAAGATGACCACAAAGCCAGTGACCCCATGTGTGCGTTAATATTCTAGACTGGGATGAAGGAAGTTGCCGCCAACCCTTGCACATTCGCATACATCCAAACCTCTCGCCAAACATCGTAACTCTAGTTTTTCCTTTACGTCAAGTTTTATTAGATCTACAGCAGATGGAATGGTCTGTTTCACATGCCTGAACCTTGAGCCCCTTGGCTCTGAGCGTCTCGTTTCAGGCAGTCCTCCGTCACACCCTGTGACGCCAGTTCTGAAAGTACATTGTCCAGGTAGTTAGGGTCAGGGTAGCCATGGCCGGAGACATTGGACATCATCTCCGTCTTGTGGTGGATCTCGTTCCAAATGACGGTGTCAGGCTCCCCTGTGGTGCTGGAAGTGCCCACGGTGAAGATGAGGCGCCGTGTCCACGCCACCTTCAACAGCTCCAGCACCTGGAAACGATTACCATGGAGATAATCAAGACCCTCAGATTTAAATTAAACAGTTTGTGGTTTGCTCACAGAGAGAAACGCAAACCAGAGCATTGCACAAAGATCAACATGAAACAGAAATGCTCAGCAAGACCTGGGTCGTGATTCAATATATTGTCGCTGTAAGGTGCAAATCTTGTATCTCTATATTCCGTCTCCATAAATCATTACTATTGGTCACCCTTTACATCTGTCTGTGGGTTCTGCAAATATTTGAGGTATTACAAAGAGCTTGTAACTAAACCTCGACCACCTCCACTGGATCCATAAACTGTCGGTCAAACCTCATAAGTCCACCCTCCTTTATAATGAATGAAGTGCTCCACACATTTTGGACCGAATCATATATAAAACCATAATATGAACTTTGACAACAGTGTTTAAATACTTTAAAAAATAGTGGGGTTTTTTTTCCCATTCCCTGAAAAGTAGAGGTTTGGAGATACAAGGTTTCTGCCTGACAGCGACGATATACTGCATATCTTTTGTTACTTCATAGCAGTATGCAAGGATTTATTTTTCCTGCAAGAGAAATCTTATGCTGTTAAAATGGAGTGCGATGTAATTCAATTTATAATTAACTTTGTTAAAGGTTACAAAAACAAAAATTATGTTCTGTGGTAATCGACAATCAATAGATGCCCGAGCTTAAACACTCTTTTAAAGGTTCGAGCGTGTATAAGGTTATGACGCTCTGACGTAAGCAGAGAATGTCAAAGAATTTCTGTCAAAGTTTCTGAAGGAACTGAAATAACAGGGCTGAACAAAAAAAGATGGGCCACTTTCCCTATTGCAACCGCTGTATCGTACATTTTAGTGTTTATGCAGTTTTAAACTTTGCAAACCCATAAGACTTCGGCTCATATTTGTATATTTTCTCATCGCTTGTGTTCATTTCTGAAAGTATAGATAATCGACATATTCAAGCTTTAAAAAGTACATGAAGTGATTGTGTCTCTTCAGAAGTCTTGGAATAAACTGCTTCATTCATATGGATTACTTTTATGATGTCTTTTTGAAGCTTGAAAATAGTAGCAAGACTTTCATTGGAGATACAAAAATGATAAAACAATATTAAAAATATCTTCATTTGTGTGCCAAAGATGATCATAAATCTTATGGGTCTGGAACGACATGAGGGTGAGTAAATTACAGATTTTTCATTTCACTTTAATGTTTTTTCCCCATGACATTTGGTGGCAAATTCAGCTTTCATCATAGACTAGCTGACATAGATGAAGTTGACTTAAGAATGGGTTGAAAATTACAATCAGTAATGTATGCATTATCCAATGTTTATGAAATTACTTCTAGAGTTTCCTGTATAATTATAATAACTGTATAATTTTATTTTCTTTGTATAAAAAGGTTAACATTTGATGATTATATATACATATATGTGTGTGTGTGTATGTGCCACTGTGTAACGATAGTGGTAAGCATGCACAAAGACGAAGAAGATTTAAGAACACAGTCTTTATTACTATCTAAACAGTAGAACATGCTACCACAAAACTAATTACAAACAAGAACTGACAAGGGACTGAACATAAAAGAGTATAAATACAAGACAAACATAACGAGAGACAGGTGCAAATCATACGTAACCACAAGAAAAAAAGGAAACTAAACAGAGCAGGGAAACAGGAACTAAAGAAAACAAAACAGAATATCAAAATATGAGTCCATAACTGTGACATATTCTCTTGTGCGTTTAACGTCTTGTGAATGTCTATTTTTTAATTTTTGGTGATGGACAGGTAACTTTGTACAGCACTTTGGTCAACCATGATTGTTTTAAATATGCTTTATAAATATAATAAACTTGAAAATTTTAATATTTTTTTTTTAATAAAAAAAAATTTGTAGTAATCAAAAAGCATGTCTAATTAATTGAAATCATGAAACTTATACAATTTAACAACAATTTATTAAAAGTTTAACAGAAAATATTTTTTTTAGGACCCTATGAAATACGTTTATTATTAATTATACATTAATTATACATTTAACATTAATTCAATTTATCTTTTAATTATATGACATTAAACAAACTTTTTTGTAAAATAAAGTGCTGCACAACAGAGCTTTACTGTTAAAATTAAAACATGGAAGAAAAATTCTGATTATTCCTTTAAATAAAGTTAATAATAATTTATTATTATTATTGTTATTAGTGTTAGTATTATTATTATTACTAAATTGAAACGTAGCTAAAGTCTACTGTACAACAGTAACATATTTCTGTCACAATTTATTTAAGTTAATCAAACTTTATTTTGACGGGTTGCCGTGAAGACCTTTTAGTTTCCGTGTGTTTATGATATGATGATAGTTTTTCCTCAAATGAAACGGTAAAATGCTCATTAAGTGACTCTCAGAGCGGCTCTGGAGAGAAAGTTCATGCATTCTTGTCCTCATATAGTGAGGCGGCAGAGGCTGAAAACACTGAGCGTTTTTAATCACTGGATTTAAATTCCTTTTTTTCCCCCAGACTAGTAGCCTGCTAATTTTTTTTGAGACAATGATGTTTTAATGACGTTTGAACGTTAGCATAGAAAGCCATTGCGCTTGTGTAACACGCATTACTGGAACAGCTGATTCAGCAATTGAACGGTAATTTAACAGGTTTAATGTATGAAAGTGGCTAGTGATTCAATAGTGTGACAAATGAGAATGGCATGAATCTTTATCTGAACTGGGTCAATTCCCTCCATTACCTTTCTGCCTTTGTCATTGTCAGGAAGGAAACAGAAGCGAGGGAATCCTCTGCACGTATACGGCTGGCCTGGGTTTGGGTGCTCAGGACCCTGCAGACAGAGAGTGCATTAGGATGATGAGTGCTTAGTGCAGGCCAAGGCAAGGACAAAGCCATTATCACACAAAGGAATGAGTCAGTTATGCCCCCAATAAATGCAGTTGGACGCTGACGTCAGTCTGCTGGATGAAAACATTTGGCTGGTTCTTACGGACCTCTAGCACTTCTTTCAGTTCATTTATTTACATCCTCTAAAATGGTTATTGTTAAGAATACACTTGAATCATGGTGCAAATAAATATAAAACAGTACAACACTACATTAGTTTGCCAAAACAGACCTGTATTCCGGGCGGGATGTTGTAAATGATTTGTATAGTGCCGCAGTCTGGGTGTCCAGGCAAAGACTGAGGAATACTGTAGATATCCATGTTACCCTTTGGTTGGGTGCCGGTCTTCTCTCCGTAGATTGTCTTACATGAGGGGCACTGCAGGCTCCCGTCCTATAGTGTGACAACATGTAATAAGTAGGAGAAAACGGGTGTGACTAATCTCTTTAAAAGAAATAGTTCATGTAAAAAATATTTTGAGCTAATAAAATCAATCCTTGTAATGGATGCACCTATTTTGTCATTTTAGTGTAATTCCAAGAATGCATGACATACACTACCATTGAAAATTTTGTGGTCAGTATTTTTTTTAAGAAATTAATACTTTTATTCAGCAAGGATACATTGATCAAATTCTTCAAATAAATGCTGTTTTTAAAGCTTTCTATTTATCAAAGAATCCTGAAAAAAATCTATCATGGTTTCAATAAAAAAAATTAAAGAGCAAAACGGTTTTCAACATTGATAATAAATCTTGAGCACCAAATCAGCATATTAAAATAATTTCTGAAGGATCATGTGACTGAAGAGTAATGATGCTGAAAATTCAATTTTGCCATCACATGAATAATTTACATTTTAAAATATATTAACATAGAAAACAGTTATTTTAAATTGTAATAATATTTCACAATATTGCTGTTTTTACTGTATTTATGATCAAATAAATTGAGCCTTGGTGAGCAAAAGAGATTTCTTCACAAAAAACACTTGGAAACACCAAGCTATTGAATGGCAGTGTAAATTGGAATACTGTTAAATGAATACTTCATCCAAAAATGAATATTCCGTCATCATTTACTCCAAATGTTTTATGGGGTATTAACAGTATTCCAATTTATGTCATGCATCCCTAAAACAGATATTAAAATAGTTGCATATAATTAAAAGAAATGTTTTGTTTGAGTTGTTCTGGAATATGACAGTTAAAAGTGTTGGTAAGGTATTGCACACCTTTGTTCCATTGTTGTACATGGCCAGCATGCAGAGCATGTGGAAGGTGTGACCACATTTTGTGAATTTGCCCACAGTGTTGGGCTGAAGAGACTGAGAGCACTCAGCTGGGACCTCATAACCAGACGGGCAGGCCAGGCGCTCCATACAGATAATACAGTCCTGAAAGCACACAGCCAGATGTCACATATCTCATAGGGCAGGGCGTTGATTATATTTCCAGAAGAAGCTTTAAACATATGGGTGAATGTCATCAGGTCATGTTATATTTCGCATACAGAAATTGAAGTCTATTTTAGGACCATTACGATTTTTTTGCATTGTTTCATAGAGGTGTTTACTTGTCATGAAAATAAATGTGAAAATGGTCCTAAAATAGTCTTTATTTTCTTTAACTAAAATATAATATTCTTTTAATTCTGTGGTGAAATATGACCTGAGAAAATCACAGATTTATGCTAGTACATAGTACATAAAAATATACCTCATCTGGAACCACAGGCACTTCCTCCATGTACTTCTTAATGACTTCCTCTGATTTCTGAGCAGGAGCTAAGGACATACATAAGACACATTTTAACCTACGTGACTCCAATTACTGGCACTCAAAATCATGTGACGACATGAAGATTACATTTTCTTAAAGACTCCATGAAAGCTTAATCAAAGTTTTGTAGCTTGTACTCCATGTCTGTTAGCTAGGCTGTGTGTTCAATTATTAATTATTCGTGTACTGCACAGATTTTTGGCCAATCAAATGCTCTCTATAATGAGACTGTCCTATTAGCTCACACAAAAATGAAAATTCTGTCATTAATTACTCACCCTCATGTCGTTCCAAACCTGTAAGACTTTTGTTCATCTTCGGAACACAAATGAAGATATTTTTAAGTAAATCGAAATGATTTTTGTCTGTCCACTGGCAGCTATACAACTACCACATTGATGCTTTAAAAAGTTCATAAAGAGATTGTAAAATTAATCTTAAAAAAAAAAAAAAAAAAAAAAAAATTTGGACCAGTTTGGTCCAAATTTTTTGAAGAGACAATCACTTTATATGATGAACAGATTGAATTTAGGCTTTTATTCACATATAAACATTAGTTATAATACATCAGTTATAACCTCCAGAAGAGGTTTATTCACATGCATCAAGCAGGTTCGGCTGAGCTTCTGTTTATGTTCGCTGATCAATGTTTATATGTGAATAAAAAGCCTAAATTCAATCTATTCATCATAAAAAGCGACTGTCTCTTTAGAAAATTTAGAAAAACCACTCAATTCATATAGATTAGTTTTATGATCTCTTTATGAACTTTTTGTAGCGTCAAAGTGGTAGTTGCGTAGCTGTCAATGGAGGGACAGAAATTGCTCAGATTTCATAAAAAATATCTTCATTTGTTTTCCGAAGATGAACAAAAGTCTTATGGGTTTGGAACGACATGAGGTTGAGTAATTAATGACAGAATTTTCATTTTTAGGTGAACTATCCCTTTAATAGGACAGTCTAATTATAGAGTGCATTTGATTGGCCAAAAAAAAAAAAAAAACTGTGTAGTACATGAATAATTAACAATTAAACTCTGCTCACTCTAGTCTTCATAGTGACTGTGAATCACAGTTTGTTTTAATGAGTGCATTTTTATGCATTTTCACACACTGATTATACGCGGACACATATAAGCTAATGTATGCACCTTAAACCATTTATGAGCTTTCCCCTAGAAAAGAAACACAGTTTTGGTGGCAGGGTAGGCCGGTTTTGCTTTGTATGCGAACACCATGACAATCTGTGCACATCAGTTCATTTTGACGTAAAATCAAGGCAATTTTCGCAATTTGCTTTGTACATTTATGATTTGCATGTAAACGCTTCCAGTGTGCAGCATATGTGCCTAATTACGGAGTCTCTAAGGGGCCATGGTAATGGACAAAATATGAGTTATTTCAATGCATTTGCTCACAAAACTTTTGTGTTCCCTAAGAAACTTTGCATTTTCTCTTAAAGGCCTTGAAATATAGTTTTTCCTCCCATCTCATATGTCTATCACCAATTTTGCCAGTTTCGCGAATTATTTGCAAGCGAATGCAAAACCTTTGAGAGAACGAAAGCATTGAAATATAATTTTCTTCCAATCACCATGTACCTTTAGGGGTTCTGTATCTAAAACCCTCCTAATGTAGTAAAAATCTCGCAGCCTCAGGTTTATTTATGTTATAATTTATGAATCTTAGCAAATTAAATTATCTAAATAGTTATTTTCTAATATTCTTATATTTTAAGTGTAATCCACAGCCTCAAACAGCTTACTGCTCTTTATGAAAACACTTTTGCTACATTTAATGTAATAATAATAATAATAACAATAATAATAATAATAAAGATAAACAATTCACTAAGTGATATATTTTCTTAGTCTAGTACCAGTGATTTAGCGCATTATTATAGAATTCAAATCATGTGAACGTGCATCAGCCATCTTACAAAGGCTTTCAAAGTCGCTCATCCAATCAGAATTTAGAGTCATAACTATCCATTATATATGGATTCTTTTAATAAATCAATGTTTGATACTTACTCAGCATTTTGCATACCATATAAAAGCACAGATTACAGACCTTGGTGTTAGTTTTTCGAGGTTTCAGACAACACTTATATAGCTCAATACGGAAAATGTGTTTAGGATGTTTTAGTAAGCTGATATTAAAGCAGTAAACTAACACTGCTTGTGAGTGTCAGTCTGAACCTAATATATTCTGTATTAAAGACGTTAAAATGAATAGCATTAACCACAACACAGGTTATTTAGGGTTAGAGAAAGAAAAAAATAGACCAGGGAACAACTGTTATTTCAATAAACCCCCCAGCAGACATCTGTCTGCAGTGTCCCACAGGTGAGCAGGCAGGTGTCAAGCTGAATACCATCAATAGTACATTCATTATGTGATTGAGAGGATGGAAGCAAGACAGCATGACCATGACGGCATAAACATGAAATGGGTGAAAACACGGCGGCAGAAGCAAGCCATAAATAACAAAACAAACGTCTCGCAATGGCTGGAAGGAGCATGTCAGAATGAAGCTACCGTACTAACCCCCTCGTGAAAATATAATTTGAAAGGAGAATGGTAAGGAAAAGAGCAATTAAACAAAAAGCAGCAGTTTGCAGGCCAGTGGAGCGCAGGTTCGGTCGGGCTGGTTGGTGGTGCTTAACTACCTGTCCTGGACTGTCTCTTTGCCCTCTTAACGGAGCTGGGCTGGCCTTTGGTGGGCCTGCTGGAGCCACGCTGGGAGAAGGGGGCGGTCATGAAGCGAACTCCCAGTCCTGCAGCTGACATCAAAATGGAAGCCATGCCTGGAACGGCCATGTGGAGACATGCAGGAGGAAGGGAGGAGGAGGAGGAGTGAAGGAAAGGAAGAGTAATGAGCCAAGAGTGGAAAGGCCAACCACAAGTGGGGCATGCTCTGATGAGGTCAAGAAAAGTTTAGGGTCCTACTCACTCCTGCATCTGATGCAGAGGAAATAATATCTGTGACAAAACATCCATCTATAAATGCTGACTACAATCCTAACGGTTATTAATATTCGTCTAGGACTAAATGCAGTGCACGGGGTCCAATTTGCTTTGGAAAGTAATCGTGATCCAATCACTCAAATCACCTTCAGAGGAGACGTGGGACACATTGGTCTCACAGAGTCAGACTTTTGACTATCTGACTATGTGCATAACTTCTGGTCCACTTTGACAGGAAGAGACCATCTGACCGACCAAACACAAATCGTGTTGCTTTTAGGCAACGTTTAAGGGCAGGAAAATTTAAAATCCATTACAACATAATAATAGACCAGCATGAAAACAAACCTGTCCAAGTAATGCTTCCTGATACATCAAAAAATAACATTAAAGCACGTAAACATGTGGTTTGAAACACACCAACACACATGACCATAATGCTGGGTACACACCACAAGATAATCGGGCTGATTTTGGGCCGATTTCTCCCCTTCCGACAATCCTAGGTAATGTCCCGATTATCTCGATGGTTCTACAGATTATCTTACCAGATTTTCCTGTTGTGAGGTGTATTAAGAGTGTCTGAATCTGCTCGGAAGAACGTCGGAGCTGCCCCGATCTCGAATTGTAAGTATTCAACATGTTGAATATTTATGATCAGAAATCCTGATGTGTGGGGGGGTGGAACCCAGAGGACAAACACACGCACACTCTGGAGATTATCATGTGAAACGAAACAATATCCAATCAGAAAGCGAGCTGACAGAAGATGGAAGCATAACAAACGCAGTCATGGCGCAGCACAAAGTTAAATGGATTTGGACAGCAGAGATGGAGGATCAGCTTGTCGATTTGTGGCAACAGCACAAGTGTTTATACAACGTGTCCTGTAAAACATACCAAAATCATTCCAAACACTATCATCGCAATTTCTTCCTGCCTATCGTCTGCCATGTTTATTCTGAAGTCTTGAGAGATTTTCCCATGTTCACAGTTGGGACTCTGGTTGAAAATCTGTTTGTGTATGGTGTGCTGTCTTTGTCCGGTACACCACACACTATAGGAGCAAAACGGTTAAATCTAGGATTTTTTTGTCCTCATGTTTGTGTTCTCTCACATTTTGAAAATCTTATAAGATTTTAAAAGTCTTTTAGTGTGTACCCAGCATTACTGAGCTAGTGTTGTCAAAAGTACCGACTTTGATACCAAGTCGGTACTGAAATTTTAAAAATGAGCGCTGTTGAGCGGATTCGTAAACACCTCTGATTGGCCATTGTGTTCACACGCTCATAAGACATATTTGTGATTGGCTACAATGACCAACGCTTCAAAAACATGTGGTAAATAGACATCAGTGACGCTCTTCACTGAGCGCTTACACAGATACACACGGGAGCTCCCTGCTTTCAAATTCAAACACTTCCGTGTGCTTTCAAACGATCCTGTGCATTGATCATTGTAGCCAATTACAGACATATCTGATAAGAGAGCGAACACAATGGCCAATCAGAGGTGTTTACGAATTACTCATTACTCAATTACTCATAGCATCACATTTTTAAAATTTTTACTTTTGACAACCCTAAACTGAGCATAAGCATTACGTTTTTAAGACAGCATGTCAAGTTAAAAATAGCTAAACTTAGGCCTGGTTTCACAGACAGGGCTTAGATTAAGCAAGGATTAGGCCTTAGTTCAATTAGAACATTTAAGTAGCTTTAATAAACATGCCTTAGAAAAAAACAACACTGATGTGCATGGCACTGATATTTTAAGATATGTCAGTGCAAGTTGCTTTTAGTTAAAACAGCTTAAACATGCATTTTAGTCTGGGACTAGCTTAAAGGTGCAATATGTAGGATTTTCTGTCCACTAGAGGTCGCTAGAGGCCTATTCAAAACAAAGGCGTAGCTTGATGACGCCAAGAATTGAGCGCAGAATCTTGGGACATGTGGTCTTCACCTCACAGCCGGTGAAAAAAAGAATCGGGATAGGACTCGGGAAGAAATCACGTTCATGGATGCGATTAATAACGTTACTGTAGTATGAAGCAGAGCAGGACCGAGTGTTGTGGGAGCTGAACGAGGCCGCTGGAGCGATTGCGCAACACACGCCTCACGAGCAGCTGAACTTTTATTATGCCACAGTCGCTGGCGCTGCTTCCGTTTGTCCGGTCATGAGTATGAAGTAACGCAGCTTTGTTTATCATATTAGATACATTTGAGTGTGTTGAAAATGATGTGATAACGTTACTCTGTGCGTTCGCTCGGTGTCTGCTGTGAGACACTTGTTGCACACTGCAGTAAGAGAGATCGATTTTAGAATATCATATTAAATGCTGGATGGCTTGTGTTGATAAATGGCATGCAATTCATTTTAAAACGTATTGTATGATGGAGAAAATTCTGTATTACTGTTACTAAAAATAAAGCTGCATCTGATTATGCTATGTTAGCTTCTTCACAAAATGGTGTTTTTCTCTGAGGCATAGTAAAGCAAATTAGATTTAAGCAATAAGACTAAACGTGTTGAGCTATATAACAATAGTTAGTTTTCTCTCTGTAAATATATCAAAACAGTTGTTCCCTTGTCTATTAAAACATGTAATATATTAAAGTGTCTTCGGCGTTTCCATGGTTTCTACAAAATAAAACCGGAAACAGAGTGTAACGTGGGTATGATGCAATTGACAGGCGACTCCTCACACATCCCGGAGCCTTGGTTAAAATTGCAATTTTTTCACGATTTACAAATAGTTGGAAACATTTGGGATATTGTAAGTACTCAAGTGAACAAAATATATAACACTGGCCTAGTGGTTTTTGGATATTTTACTGCAAAATTCTTACATATTGCACCTTTAAGCCTTGTCTGTGAAACTGGCAGTTCTACAGTTAAATAGTTGAACTTTTAAAGTCCCCCTGTAGTCAATAATTTTATCCATTAAAACTCATCTTTGATAATGACAATGACAAATATAAATGCTTATTCCTGTGAAAATAATTTCTTCATGCCTTAAAATAGCTTGAATATAACTCTACACCCTTATTTAATTTAGTATACTATACACGGAACCATTAATATGCAAATTAGTCTCTGCATCCACTCAATAACACCAGCTCGGACTACCTGATCCACTCGGTCAACTGTAGTAAATGCCACACAAGTGGATATATTGGCTTAATTCAGCCAAAAACTCATTCAGAAGAAGAGGAAGAGTGAATTATACAAGCAGGCCCAGGCTAAGCACCCTCAAATGAAAGCAAGAGCATATTGGTTTAATTCAGCCATATATGTTTTAACCAGAAATTGATTCAAAAGAAGAGGAAGAGCAAATTATACAGGCAGGCCCAAGCTAAGCACCCTCAAACGAAAGCAAGAGCACCCTCAGTTGATACTGTAATAATATAATATTGACAAAACAGATTTGGTAAATGTGCGTATTTGTGTTTGAGTTCTGGAAAATGTCAAATGTGTTTCTATTTACATGTTTTTGCAGCGGTGAGCAATGCAGCCAATCAGAGGCTTGTTGATCTCTTGAACACAGTGGCCAATTAGAGGCATCTAAATTTATTCAGAATCCACTCACCGCTCAAAATGCTGGAGTTTTTCTTCAGCGCTGAGTTCTGCATGCTCACAAATTTTCACATTAAAGTGTAGACACAATGTAAATAAGACATTCATTGTGCAGTGTAGACAACTTTATTGATTCTAATGAAACTTTGTGACATCACAAACTTAGATGAGTGACGACTTCTTACTGATTGTAAAAAGGAGTGGCCTTTGCATGCTTTCTAGGCTATATATAATCCATTCAGAATATGAATAAAAGTCGACACATAACTGTAATTGATATGATTAGCCTTTGGCTAATAATATGTTGCTAATGTTATACAAACCATGTTCCTGTTCGCCATCTCAGAGTCAGACAGCTGCCTCCAAAAAAATCAGCATCCTTAGAAATAATGATAGGAAAAGCCCCGCCCCACACATTGACGGAATTGGTTACAAGTTTGTGACGTAGGAATTAGGGGCATTTTCAAACAGCGTTTTTGATGCTGTCTTTGGTACATTGCAGTTTTGAGGAGAAAATACTCAGCAATGGTGTTGACTGATGAATTTGCACATGGTTTGTCTCAAAGCACATTAAAAACATCACACAGTCAAACCAAAAATTATTCAGACACTAGATATAATTGTTTTGTTTTTTTTTGTTTTTTTTACTAGTAGGTGCAGGACACTATAGTTCATTTCATTAGCAAAATAAAGTAAACTGTGACAAATTATACCCAAAAATTCTTCATACAGTGGACTACCAGTAAAATTGATAAAAATTTGGGACCAAAAATTATTCAGACACTTTGACCTCACCATGTTTTGCTTAAGTGTTATCTGACATAATTAAAATTACTTTTTTTCTGACACAGTTTAACTCTGAGATCTTGTCATATTTTATTATCATTTTATTTTAAACTATAGTGAATAAACTGAATTAATGAACGAAATGTTCAAGGTGTCTGAAAAAAATTTGGTTTGACTGTATAAACAACAATAAAAATTTGATTTTCACCACAGCGGGTTTTTAAAGTTTAACTATTTTGTCTCGAGACCTGTGTTGTGAAATGCATCTGGTTACGGTCAGTTGTACACAAAGACAATTAAGTCAGCTATTTATTTGGTTAATCTACCAACTTATCTAAATATAAATGTATGCAGGGCCCTATGAAATCATTTTTGTTTTTTCCTAAATTCCATTTTTTCCATTTTAATATTCCTGGATTCTGTTTTAATTAAATGAAATTAAAAAAAAAAAAAAAAAAAAACACGTCTAATTAATTGAAATCATAAAAGTTCTACAATTCAACAATCATTTAATCATTTAATTCAAGTTTAACAAATATTTGATTTTTAAGAAACTACAAATTTTTTTTTCCAAATTCCATTTTATTTTTCCAACATGCAGTGTTTTTTGTTGTATTTTTTAATGGATTCCGTTTTAATTGTTTAATAAAACTTTAATAAAAAAAAAAGTAACTTTTATTTTGAAAGGTTGTCGTGAAGACCTTTGAGTACCTGTGTGTATATGATATGACGACTGTTTTTATCAGATGAAATGGTCGTGAAGTGACTCTCAGAGCATCTCTGGAGATGAAGTTCATGTGCTTATGTCCTCATACAGTGAGACAGCAGATGCTGAAAACACCATGAGCATCACGCGTGCCTGAGTATATGTAGTGGATGAAACTACACCACTCATTCAAACAGAGACACTCAGAACATGCAGTCTTTAAATGTAAACGGCAGTCTTTTTTGCAGTTTAATATCCACAGACTGATATCACTAGTCTGTCAAAAATGAAAACTCTGTCATCAGTTACTCACCCTCATGTTATTCCAAACCCATAAGACTGATGATAATAATTGATGACAATCTTTATATTTGGGTGAACTACCTCTTTATCATTCAATATTCAAACAATTAACAATTCTGCCGATGTAGCAACCTTCTTGAAAAAAAATTAAAAATCTGCTTTCTTGTGATTGGATCGGCCATTTGAACATTAGTGATTAGATCGTCTGAGTCTAATGCTAACTCTTTCCCCGCCATTGACAGAATTTTCCGGCTTTCCGTGTTTTCACTGTTATACGGTACTGATATTAAGTATTTTCTGAAAGAGTACTGAATCTCCAGGCGAAAAAGAAGCGGAAACAAGCGATAGCATATGTAAGCAGATGCATAAGTAAAATAACATGATCATCAACATTAAACAGCATATAAATCAAAACTGCCTGAGGTTACCAAATGAAATGTTGACCCAGGACAAGCTATCCACCTTATTGGTGTTTTCTGTGAATGTGCGAAACTTCCGAATTATAAAATCAAAGTGCAGTACAAACCAGCATGTTTATAATTAAGACAATACATTTAAATAATATGGCAAGAAATACCAGTTTGCAAAATCAAGCAGCAAAACGAGCTGTTTTGTACAGCTAAAAATAATTGGAAGCGAATGAGACCGGAAGCCAGACACATTCAATTTACAAATGGCCGTGCTGCTCTTACCTGAAAAATAAGGTGGATAGGACTGTGCAAGCTTTGGAGGTGTTGATGGACTTGATCTACTCCATCTATGATTTGATCATCATTGTGAATCCGATCCAGACGTAGTCTTTGACAAAAACGTGATTTTCTCACCTTTTTGCTCAAAAGGTTGCTTTTTTTTAAATGAATCTTACCCACATTCAAATGTTGATTAAAAAAAAAGAAAGTAATGAAACTAGAATAAAACTTTTTGTTTTGTTTTGTTTAAAAGCAGAGGGTCTGCTCTTTCTTTTGATATTTTGCATGTTCAGATATTCATACAACAGAATATTCTGGGGGCCATGAAACTTGTGAAAATTATTAAAAATGCTGGCGGCAACTTTTTTCAAAAACGCTGGCAGGGAAAGAGTTAACACCAGGTGTAAAAAGTTCTCTACCGAACACCATCTGCATTTCTTCTTAAAGACATAATTTGTTGTTCATTTAAAATGCTTTTTTTTTTTTTTTTACTTCATTGACCATGAGCATAGATGGTCGCGTTTAGCACGTGCACTACCTAGTTAGTCATTCTATTTGAGCATTCAATCTTTCGCACACATGGTGTTGTCCATGCACAAGTCAGTGCAGACACAAAAACCATGCAAAACATCATTGGATTGTGCTGACGATGAAAATTACATTATATGAAATGTTCACGAGATGAGCGGAATGTGGACAGGAAAAGTATACTTTTAGCATGATTTATGTATTTGAATAGCATTTAAAAATTCATACATTTTCAATACACAGGTTTAACAAACAAACTAATAAACTTAAAATAATGCATATTTGTCAGTCATAGACAAATAAAGCAAGTGACAATCTAAGGGACCGTTCACACAGAACACGTCTTTGCGTCTAAAAAAAGCGCAGCGTACAACGCGAGCGTCTCGAGACGCGCCTTTGAGACGTGATGCAATAACAACAATAACGGAAATAACAGAAATAGGCAAATAGCAGAATTGACAGATACAAGTTTTGACATGGAAAAAAAGAAAATAAGATAATAATGAGCGCCTCCTCCGCCATGTTGCCGTCATATAAAACAGTTGTCATGCCAACTTGCTACTGTAAACAGAAGCTGGCATCGCTTGCCCCGCCTCCGAGTTCTTCTGATTGGTCCACTGTTTTGGAACTGACAGTGATGAGCGGCGCTGCGTGTAAAAGTTGAAATTCTTTTAACTTGACACGGCGTCTTAAAAACACAGTGCTCATGTGCGAGGCGCTGCAAAAGACGCGAGACGCAAGCGTAACGGTCATGCACGTCCGTCAAGTGCGTGTTTACATAGAAAAACAATGGGAAAGTAGCGCATTGGAATAGAAAAACGCGTTCTGTGTGAACGGCCCCTAAGACTTCTGCACAAAAAAAACATGGCGTAGTTTATTAACTATTTGCATCTACTTGATTTTATTTAAATAATCACACTTTCAAAATGCATTTATTCAACTTATGTTTAGAATCAGCATAAATCTGTTCATTGTGAAAACAATTCCATTTATTCAGTTAAAAGGTATGACCATGTTTAAAATATGGAACGAGCAACATTCAATTAGTTAAATTATATGAAATTAAAACAAATTGGATTTATTGATGATAAATATATAAACCTAGTTACTGTGTATTCGGATTCAGTTTATTAGTACTATTAGAGAAATCTTACGGGTTTCATTTAAATGGATAGTTCACTCAAAAATGATTCCATGATTTACTCACCCTCAAGCCATCCTAGGTGTATATGACTATCTTCTTTCAGACGAACACAATTGGAGTTATATTATAAAATATCCTGGCTCTTCCAAGCTTTATGCTTTAATGGTAGTGAATGGCGCTCGTGATTTTGAAGCCCAAAAAAATGCATCCATCCATCATAAAAGTATCCACACGGCTCCAGGAGGTTAATAAAGGCCTTCTGAAGCGAAGCGGTGGGTTTTTGTAAGAAAATTATCCATATTTAAATCTTTATAAACTAAAATAACTAGCTTCCGGCAGATGGCCCAAGCAAATCGACTCTGAAAGAGAGACCTCTGACCCGACGCATTGACGAACGTGGAAGCGCAGAGGATAGAGTAAAACAAAACACCGGTCACGATTTCGTCTAAAACGAGGCTTTTTAAAAAATAAATGTTGGAGGATTTTGATATAAGAGAAGAGGAGTTTTAGTTTGTTGCCCAGCCCTATTTGTTTAAACTACGAGAGGCGTCTAAGCTTACGCTAGTTATTTTAGCTTATAAAGTTTTAAATATGGGTTTTTGAAAGAAAAATACCCATCGCTTCTCTTCAGAAAGCCTTTATTAACCCCCTGGAGTCATATGGATTACTTTTATGATGGATGGATGCACTTTTTTGGACTTCAAAATCAGGAGCGCCATTCACTACCATTATAAATTTTGGAAGATCAAGGATATTTTTTAATGTAACTCGGATGGCTTAAGTGTGAGTAAATCATGGGATAATTTTCATTTTTGGATGAACTATCCCTTTATTTATGACTAACAAATATGCATCACATTAAGTTTATGTTGAAACGTTGTAATCCAAATTAATGGAAATTTTATATGCAACTCAAATTCATAAATTGTAAGTTTAAGCCTAAATAGTTTTTTTTTAATTGATCACTTTATTCAAAACCTATCCAAAATCTCCTCACCTTCAGTCTAGTGAAAATTACATTAGAAATGTCACTTCGCTCCAGATCTGTCTTTCTGTTCCCCGAATGCCTCATTCATCTTGGTGCTGCAGCTGTCAGCTACAAGAACAACAGACATTCAACATCCCCAGACACGCGCCATTAGCCTGAAACTTGTTGAAAGGCGAGCGCTTTTAACTCAAAACCCACAAGCTGGTGATTCAGAGAAGCTGCTAATGTCATAAACTGATTTGTGACAAGCAGTCGACGTAAGACAAAAACATCAAGGTGGAAGCGCAAATCTGTGGCATGAATATACTTGTGACACATTCAGTGAAGAATGCTAAAGCTAACTTCACTATCACTGCTCTGGGAAACATTTGAGTGGTTCAAACTGACACTCCCAAGAAACAGTTCAGCTGCTACTGCAGCATAAAACATCTTTCTGCAATGAGACCCTCACTGTAAGGATTTTCTCTAGTGTGGAATGTGTGATGGGTGAGTGCTGTACCTGCCAGCGCCGAGTTCACACTACTGGATCCGTTCATGTGTAGAGGGATGGTTGGGATGCTGTGAAGACAGAAATATACACACTTTAATCCATGTAGACTTCATTGCATGAGAACAAAAGCATTTGACAATGGCCTTCTCTCCCATTACAGGAGTTATGTCATGTTCTTTTTGTAATACAAAAGAGAGTGAATTTGATTGGTTGAGATTGTTGTACATGACCTAGTAAAGATAAAATGAAAGCAAGATGCTTACTGTCATTAATTACTCACCCTCATGTCGTTCCACCCCTGTAAGACTTTCTTTCACCTTTGGGTTTCATTTTTGGGTGAACTAACTGTTTAATTGATGATCAAAAGTGACAGTAAATACACTTGAACTTTCTATTTATCAAACCATTTAAGGAGCAAAACTGTTTTCAACATTGTGCTCCTAATTTTTAAAAAATTCAAAAAATTCAAAAATTTCTGATCAATGACAGAAATTAACCTTCCCATGATAAGGCGATATTTGACTCCTTAAAATGACTTCCTGGGGATATATATACCCTTTATAAGGGCAGTTTTTCTTAAAATGTGTCATCTTTTATTTCAAATTCATAAATTTATATTTATAAATTATGTCAGGAATCAGGAAGAGTAAGTTACCAATCAAATGATGTATCAACAAAATTCATCTTTGCACTGCAGAGGTGGCACAGAAAAACAAAAAGGTGGCATTTAAGTATATTTACAGACTGTTTAATGAGGCTCAAAAGTGGCATCAATGCATTTAAATTATTGATAACTATGTTATGAGATTAAAGTTTAAATAGAAAGTTTTAAATAAAAATTTTGAAGAATGTTTTGAAGAAATATTAAATGATTTAAATAACTGAAATGATCCTTTAAAATTGAAACTAAAACCACCATTAGTGGGCGACAAGTCACTGTCTTTGTCACTGAATCATTCATTCAATCGATTCGTTCAAACGGCTGATTCATTCATGAACAAAGCAAGCGTCTTAATATCTATGACTGGGTCGTTGAATCATTGACTCACCAGATTCGTTTGAAAACGCAGATTCATTCATAAGCAAAACAACTGTGTTTGCTCGGAGATGCGCAGCGGTTCATTTTGTTTGCGCATTTTGTTTGGAACTATTTTCGCTGACGGAATAGAGCAAAATCTGAGAATACTATTCCTAAAATGTAAGTCACTTAATATTAACTTCATGTTTATTGAATTGTTGTATAAAAGCAATATTACATTTGCAAACTCCCTTTAAAATCGTTAAAAAAAAAATAATAAAAAAAAAGCTGTCACTCGTCTCAGTTCATCACGATCTCACAAACTTCCGTTAAAATGAATGAAGTTGTCTATACTGCACAATGAATATTGTGTCTGTACTTTGTTTGTTATAATGAGAGGATTCGCAAGCTTGCATAACTCAGCACTGAACAAACTTCAGCGTTTTGAGCGGTGTAACTTAAACGCCTCTGATTAGCCACTGTGTTCAAGAAATCATCAGATATGTCTGTGATTGGCTACATTGCTCAATGCTGCAACAACACGTTCTCCCTCCACGCTCTCCAGACTGGAAACATAAATACGCACTGGCGCGTTTGCAAAATCTGTTTGGCCTGTTTTGCACCCTTGTAGAACCGGTGTCATGACAAATCGGTCCTCCCTCGAAAATGTGTCTCCACAAACTGTCAGTTAATGTTTAATCCTAAATACGATATATACGAATTATATTAATTTTAAAAAGTGCCTAGCTTACTAGCTTACTATATAATGCGTTAGAAAACAAATTAGTGCATAATAAAACCAACTGAACGTAATTTCTTACAAAAAGGTTCATTAGTTAAACATTAGTTAATGTATTAACTAACATGAACTAACCATGAGCAACACATTTGTTACAGTATTTACTAATCTTCGTTAACGTTAGTTAATGAAAATACGGAAGTTAGTTAATGAAAATGTTCACTGTTTGTTCATGTTAGTTCACAGTGCATTAACTAATGTTAACAAGATTTTAATAATGTATTAGTAAATGTTAGAATTAACATTATCAAAGATTAATAAATGCTGTATAAGTGCAGTTCATTATTAGTTCATGTTAACTAATGTAGTTAACTAATGTTAAATAATGAACCTTATTGTAAAGTGTTACCAATTTCTTTTCTATTTTTGCTTATGTTTTACTAGTTGATATAACAGTAGTCTGCATAGATTCAGCATCATACAATGTTTTCAGCAACAGTTTTTGGTTGACCAATGTACCAATTTTCTATTTTATGCATATGACACAGGGGCATCTAAACTTCATTTAAGATGTTTCTGCTACTTACAGAACTATACTTACAGCTTTATCTCAGTAGTGATGCTACAATTCGCAGCAATAACAGCTCACAGTACACTCCAACAGTCATCTGAGAACCTTATGACATTGTTGGGTGTGATGAGGCTAAATGCCAGAAAATATTCATCATTTCACACTGTGTAAAATTAGCCAGCGTAAACTGTGCAGGATGAATTAAGCACAAAAATGTAAACTTCAAACCCCTAACCTTAAGTATGAGCAAATCTAAGCTGTTGTAAGCCACACTAATAAGTTATATAAGCTCTGTCCAGATTGTTGGTTTTTTATTACTTGAGTTACACTTTTCAGCTGGTGATTTTGGTTTCGATTTCAGAGCTATTATGACACAGATCATATCTACAGGTGTACTTTGTCCAAATGAGAATGAAACTGAGGTTAGTTATTGATGCTAGTGTAAGCTGACTGTGTGAATAAGGAGTGAGAAAGACGAGTCTTAAATTTCTTCGTTCCCCTTTCAACCTAGTTTACCAGAAGAGAACAATAACTCAAATCTGGGTCTTTCCCTTTCAGTCAGCACAGTATGTGCAGACTTGCTCTCCTCCATGTGACCTAAAGCAGACCTCTACTCCTGTAGATTCACACAGAGGGGAGGATATGACACCATTACACAGAGGAACAACCAATTATAGTATGGGGACAAAAGGAAGGATGATACTTACTGCTCTTGAATTAAAATCAGTCCAGACTCCAGACTGAGAGAGGACATTATCATGCTATCACAGTTGTTTTCCTGTTAATCCCACATTTTAATTAGAAAAACATGCTCGAAATGTGAAGCTCATATTTTTGTTAATGCACTTGCATTGCACCTAATACAATTCTTACATTAAAATATTATTAATTTATTATTGTATTTATTATTCAAAAAAAAAAAAAAAAAAAAAAGTATATTAATTCAGCTACAAATTTGTAGTTTTACTATGGGTCTACTAATTATGTTGCTGTACTTTTACAAACTTTGCATATTTTAATGTGTATTACTTCCATTCCCGCAAACACAATTCTGGTTGAACTTTATTTTTTTATTGTATGTGCATGAACTGTACTTACCCAGGAAAGTACTACTGTGTAATATAAAAAGGTACTACATAGGATAGTTCACCCAAAAAATGAAAATTATGTCACCATTTAAGGTGTGATGACATTTACAGTTGCTCAGCGAAACGTCGCAGGCGGAACCCAGTCATTCCAATCAAAATCTGCGTCATCTGGAGTTTCGTGTGAGGGTGAAAGTTCCCCACACAGATTTTCACTCATTTTCAAATTCATTGCTTTGACCAACAGAAAGCTGCTTGGTTTGAAAGTGACTTCTGTGTGAGCTGGGCTTCATGCAACGCTACACCATTGACAATAGAAAATTAACCCTTTTTACATGCGAAATTCAACTCTCTCTTTTTTTTTTTTCTTCTCCAGAACACAAAAAAGGGTATTTTAAAGAATGTTGGTAACCAAACAGTTTTGGTTTCCATTCTTTCACTATACATATCTCAAAATATCTTCTTTTATGAAAGTCACAGGTTTGGAATGACATGAGGGTCATTCCATTTTCATTTCAGGGTAATTTATCCCTTTAACATGGGTAAAGGTTAAGTTTGGTTCTGGGTTAGTACCTATTTATTGCACAATAATTACATATTAAGTAGGGGTGTACATGTATTCATACCGAACCGTACGGTATGGATGTCATGCAATCAGGCGACAAATACATTCAGCCATGGGCAATACACGCTCCAATCCAGAAGGAGGCGTGCGTGGTAATACAACGCTGTTTGCTAACTGCCACAACAATAAAACGAGCGCTTGAAAACAAAGTCCACTAGATTTGCACACGCTGAATGTGTCTTTCTGTGCTCATGAACAAAAGAGAATACTTTGAAAGGCTTGAGCACAAAACGGAGAGGAACACAGAAAATTAAGTATAGGAGGGTTGGGCTTAAAGGCACAATATGTAATTTTTTGCCACTAGAGGTCGCCTATTCAAAACAAAAGCGTAGCACGACACCCGGCTCGAAAGCAACGGAACTTTTATTATGCCACAGTCGCCGCTACCGGTCAAGCGTATGTGGGGTAACGCAGCTCTGCTTATCATATTAGATACATTAGAGTGTGTTGAAAAGTAGTGTGTAAAAAATGCTGTACTATTGTTACTAAAAATAAAGCTGCATCTGATTATGCTGTGTTAGCCACTTGACAAAACAGTATTTTTCTCTGAGGCATGGTAAAACATGATGCTTGCAGAAAATCAAGAAAACGAGATTCAAACAATAAGACCTAAAGTGCTGAGCTTTAAAACAATGATTCAGGGATGCAAACAGGTAAGGGGGGCATGCTCCGCACTGAATTGTTTTTTTTTTTTTAAGATATTTGCTTTACATGCTCATTTGTAGTTACTTTAAGTGTTTTATTTATTTTTTTATTACCTTATATGTCCAAAACTGTAATTTTTCATGTAAAAAATAACATACTGTTGCAACATTTTACCAAAATCAAGATTGAATACATTTGGTCAAAATCTCATGTTATAAAATATGAAGTGCTATGCAGACTATTTAAGACAATATTGGCTGATTAGACGGCAATACTAATAAAAAATAAATAAATAAATAAATAAAAACTGCAAACTGTTTGCCCTCTCTCTTTTCAACGTTCCCACATCTCAGACCTCACATTCATAAAATATTACCCTTTATAGACATAGTTTTTAAAATAAAGAGTAAAACAAGCAGTGTACAGTACTTTCTAAAACAACCAGTTCTTTATTTACCCTTGCAAGTTCACGAGTGTACCCCCCTCCGCCCTCCCCCTCATAAAAACAATTTCTCATTGGATCTATGCAAATCCCATAGGTGACCTATTTTGATCTCAGTTGTCACTGAAAGGTGAGGAGTTTGCATCTATGATGATTAGTTTTCGGTATATAAACAGTTGTTCCCTTGTCTAATAAAACATGTAATATTTTAAAGTGTCTTTGGTGTTTCCATGGTTTCTACAAAATAAAACCAGAAACTGAGGGTAACACAGGTATGATGTCATTGATAGGTGATGAATGGACACGGTCCGTGTCCTGGTTAAAATTACTTATTTCTCTGGATTTAAACATTCTTGGAAATCTGGGATTATGCAAGTACACAAGTCAATAAAATATATAACACTGTTCTAGTGTTTTTTGGATATTTTAATCCAAAAATCTTACATATTATGCCTTTAAGCTTTGTATGTTTAAATATAGTTTAAGTGGAGCAAATTGTAACACTCCTATTACACAAGTTTTTATTTTTCATTATTCTATTTATTTTGTACTTTTATAACACAAGATGCTTTTCAGTTTTTTTGTTTGTTTGTTTTTTTTTTGATTGTGACCAAATATCTTTAGTTTTTTTTACCAGCCAAGCAAAAAAAAAAAAAAAAAAAGATCTATGCAAGAGTGCATTCTGTTTACTGCTTAGTGCTTAATACACTATAGTAGGCTGTAGTGTACCAACTAGGGTACTAAATGTCACTAGGTGGAACAAACACCTTGCACTACTGTCTGTTCAAAATAAAATCAAAGAAACCTAGCATTGGGGAATTGTTCCCTTGTATGGTAACACTTTAGTTTAGGGTCCAATTCTTACTATTAACTAGTTGCTTATTAGCATGCATATTACTAGTATATTGACTGTTTATGAGTACTTATAAAGCACATATTAATGCCTTATTCTGCATGAACATATTCTACATCCCTTAATCCTACCCAATACCTAAGCTTAACAACTACCTTACTAACTATTAATAAGCAGTAATTAGGGGTTTATTGAGGTAAAAGTCATGGTTAATAGTTAGTTAATAGTGAGAATTGGACCCTAAATTAAAGTGTGACCATTTTTCCTATTGAGCGAAACGTGACCCCAAAACCGAAGTATGTACCGAACCATGACTTCTGTGTACCGTTACACCCCTAATACTAAGGCATACAGAAAGAACTGTAAAATAAAGGGCTACCACAATTTTTGCTGCTTTTGTGTAACTAATAAACAAGCCAAAATTATTTTTTAATCAAAATTATGCCACAAATGGAGTCACACAGAATGACTGAGCTTACCACTACAAAGTACACAAGAGAACAGACACAATGACAGGAAGGAGAAGAGCACAGTAGCTGATGAAATACAACCATTAGACCTTTGGTGTCATTTGAAACTATGCGGGTCAAACATCATTTCCTTATCATGACCAAAAGCGGAGTATTTTTAAACTGCTCTCTGTGGGAGGACTTCCATGCTTGTGTGTAAAGTCCTTGAAAAATATGGCTAAAATAAGACTCTTTCCCTTAGAAAATAAATAAATAGCGTGGTGGTACCATGATACATTAAAGGTATCAGATGATTATTGCAAAAGTATTTAAAAAATATGATAACCTGCATTTTCATCTTCCAACGGACTAACTTTTGAACTAGGCCTAGTAGTCTTACCTTAAGCCATTTGCATGGTGACCAAAAGCCTGTGGCGGTCCTGTAGAATGAGCCACCGAAGTAGGGGTGCTCCATGGGTTGTTCCATAACAGGGATCCCATCGACAGAGGTCTTCTGGGGTAGGGCGAGTAGGCTGAAGAGGAGCTGGCTCCAGGAAGTCTTCCATGCTGCGTCTGGAGACTGGGCCTGTTGGCCTGCCCCGCGGAGAATGAATGCCGTGACCGGCTCAGCATTGGTCCAGCGGTGCTGCTATTGCTCACGCACTGGTGACAGGTACAGGCTGGGCCCGAGTGAATAACCGACCCAGAGGTGAGAGGATACGGCATGCTGCCTTGCCGCCTGACGCGCCGTCTGTAGCTAGAGGTCTTGTTGACTTGTTCCAAAGCGGTGAGGTCCACAATGTAGTTGTAGCCCTGTGGGCTCAGGTCAGCTGTGGCCTGCCCTGCCTGGTAGCTGTGCTCCAGCAAAATGGAGGTTCGGATTTCGTACGCCGTCCACCCTCCTTCATCATTGGCCCACTCCCAAAGAACACCACTGCCTAGGGCAGAAGACTGCGGGAACAGGGATCGCCGCACAGCACGCATCTTTCCTACAGAGGGTTAAACAAAAATTTCACAGTAATTGGAACAAAATAATTATGATTCCAAAGAACATTTACACATTTCTCAACCATAAAAAAGTGTTTCTCTTCTAAAAACCAATGTGAGAAAGAGCTGTTATTTGTCCACGATATGTGCTGTGCATCCTGTCAAAATCTGTTAGCTTATTTCCTGAGATTTTTGTCATCTCTTTCCTGTTCTTTTCCATAGAGACCACAGGTGTCGAAAGTCATTCAAACATCCCCCAAAACAAGCCTAATCTCCAGCTAACAGAAACGCTATATATCCAATGTGTCATACTGCAGCACTGCACAGCTTTACCCAGCAAGCTTAATAACCTGTTATCAAGAATAAAGCATAAATATCATACATTTGGAGCAACTGAGTTACTTAGTTTCAGCCAGGATTCTAGAAGCACTTCCTTGACAACTAATAATACATTTACTTACAGTAAACTACTGTGGCTGTTCTAGATGGTATTACCATCACGTTGCATAGTTTATGGGTCAATAACCAATAAAGACGTCCAAGATAATACTATTTTTTTAATCTAGTCTAAAATGCAAATTAGATATAAGTTCTTAAAACTTAATCTGCTGCTGGTTTTAAATGTTTGAGAAAATTTTGAATAATGACCCTAAAAATGTCAAGTGGTGTTACCGAAATTAAAAGTATAACATACTTATAACATAAATACTTAGGAGTGTAGACAAAAAATTAGCATATAATATATATATATATATATATATATATATATATATATACATATGTGACCCTGGACCACAAAACCAGTCCTAAGTAGCACGGGTATATTTGTAGCAAGAGCCAACAATACATTGTATGGGTCAAAATTATAAATTTTTCTTTGATGCCAATAATCATTAGGACATTAAGTAAAGATCATGTTCTATAAATTTCCTATCGTAAATTTATCAAAAATGTATTTTTGTGAGTGGATATGCATTGCTAAAGAATTCATTTGGACAACTTTAAAGGTGATTTTCTCAAAATTTTGATTATTTTGCACCCTCAGATTCCAGATTTTCAAATAGTTGTATCTCGGTTAAATATTGTCCTATCCTAACAAGCCATACATCAATGGAAAAACTATTTATTAAAAGAAATTATTACTTTTATTCAGCAAGAACGCATAAAATTGATCACTACTGACAGTAAAGACATTTATAATGTTAGAAAGTTTAAAAGTTTTTTTTTTTTTTTTTTCAAATAAATGCTTCTTTTGAACTTTCTATTCAACAAATAGTCCTGAATAAAATGGATCACAGTTTCCACAAAATATATTAAGCAGCACAATGTTTTTCGACAATGATAATAAGAAATGTTTGAAAGATCATGTGACACCGAAGAATGGAGTAATGGCTGAATCAAATTCAGCTTTACAATCACAGAAATAAATTACATTTTAAAATATATTCAAGTAGAAATTTATTTTGTAATAATATTTCACAATTTTACTGTTTTAACTTATTTTAGATCTTTTTTTTTTTTTTTTTATAAATATCACAACTTCTTTCAATCATGAATAGTTTTGAAGCAGTCAAGAAGTTTATTTGGGAGTTTTACCAAGTTCATGACATTTCACAACATGAATCAAAGTTTAATTACAAGCCCCATGCTATAATCATGTTATTTAATGAAATATCATTCAGTTAATGCAGTTATAACAAAAAAGTCCCAAAAAGTGCCATGGTACTACCATATTTTTTTGGATATGTACCATAATAACACCATAGTTGACTGAGGTTCTATGTAGATGCTATATAAATATGGTAACGACTCATATTCAGTACTGTTAAAGTACCATGGCACCACCAGAGTACTTTTTGTACTTCATAAAGTAGTTTAGCGAGACGTCTGAGGTCACACTCACCGGTGTCTTGTCTGAACTGTTTGAGGTTGGGGATGTCGATGATGTACGCAGACAGGCTGGGGTCTGCCTGTGCCAGACAGATGCTGCTGTTGCTGGCGGTCGCTGCTCCTCTCTGATGCTGGAGACACTGCTCGATGTAGCTGCTCACCTGTCCAGTATAGGGCCTCCAGTAGCCCAGATCATCCTGCCATTCCCAAACCACCGCCATCGGCTGAGCCTGTCCTGGCACTCCAGAGGAGGAAGATGGTGATGCGAAAGATGGTCCGTTTCTAGACCCACTTCCTCCGGAATGAAAACTGGAGCCTGTTGCCATTTTGTCTGTTAGAAAAGATCCCAACTGTCCGGACCAAAATAGGCTGGAGTAAAGAAATGTGACGATTTGGCCCAGCTAACAACAACACCCTTTCAGTTTCACCTGGTTTACAGTCAGCTAACTAGTCGTATCCTGTAAAAGATTGATCAAAATCGCCACTACAGTGTTTTATCCAGTAGTACACATTAATTTAGCCGCAGATTTGACCATAAACCCCCTGACGTCGCATCATCTTGTTCGGCTGCTGGAGTCGCAGCTTCAGACTAGCCGCGTCTCGCTCTTTTCTTCGCCATTCAGTGCGTTACTCTACGGCTACCGGCCTCATAAGCCACTATCATATAATATAACGGTTACTATTTTGTAGACAGCACACTAACGTTGTCAGGTGGTTAATAGAAACACACTGATGGACATGGTTTTTTTAAAGTACGCAAGGGTTATATCGCTATGGTTTCTTCCTTGCCTGCGGTGTGTGTTTGTGTCGCTGGTGGTGGATTCCCATAGATACACACTGTGAAGCCAGACACCAAGAACCCCTCAATGGAAATCTGTTTTACATTTCGCTTAACAATTTACACGTTTAAAATAAAAAATAAGGTGGCGAGTTGTTTTAAATTACTAGTAATTCCAGGTTTTATAGGAAGTTTACTTACTGCTGCCGTTATCAAATTTTGGCTCTTGTAGCTCATGTCTCCATGGCCGAGGACTTTTATTTTGAAAGTAGTTGTAACTTTGTAACTTGACAAACAGTAAAATAAAAGTCCCTGTACAGTTTCTTTTAAAAGGTACAAATATGCGCAAGTTATAATATACTAGTTTGTCCGAGACTGAAAATTATGTCATCATTCACTGGTAATTTTCCTGTCCAGTTTGTAGTCAACAGATGTTTCCATATGTCTATGGATGCGTCAGGATGATTGGGATTAGTGAACTGAACTGGAGAACTAGACGAGTGTTTCGTGAATTGGATTTGCTGAAAAGATTCGACTCAAATGAATCGATTTTCAGTAAGTAGGCTAATGTTGTTTATAATAAATAATAATAATAAATAAGGTTTTAGTATGAAAAGAGAAGGTTATACGGTTTGCATCAACAACAAATGGCAATTAAATGATGACAGAATTTCAAACAGTCTGTAATTCTGCTAAATAACTTTAAATCATTGCTTCAAGCTAATTGTAAAAACTACTCTAGCAAAGGTGCCAGCAGCCAGCAGTGAGGGTGTTTTAAAGGTGCAATGTGTAAATTTTAGTGAAAGGAGGGCCCTTTCGAAGCAAAATAGAGAAGCTACGGTGGCCGTCTGGCCGACAAAAGTCAAAGATGTCGTCGTCTGAGACAGCAGAGAGTACGTTAGCCAGTCAAGCAATGAGGTTTCTTCTTACTTCTAACAAAGAACGGTCTCTGCTTCTAATAAGCCAGACGACGACGACTACTACTACTTCTTCTTTGTGCGTATTGAATGTAGTGATGATGCAAGCTTGCTCTAAAAACACGAACGATTTATAAGAAGAATAACAGTGATGAAGCGCTCTGTAGAGCAGTTTGTCCATTTAGGGTTACTGTAGAAACATGCCGGCGCAAAATGACGACTTGACATGGAGGGGGGACCCGCGGTGTATGTAAATAGAAATGGCTCATTCTAAGGTAATAAATACATAACAGTTCTTTATGTGAGGTCTTTATACACCACTGAAAACATAGTTATGTCTATTATATTGCATTTCTGTCAATAGATCCTCCCAAATTTTACACATTGCACCTTTAACTTTCATCTCTTTCTATGAGCATAATGCAGTTATACCTTATGAGACACTGTAGACATAAAAATGTCTGGAAATTTAGGATTAAATGTGAGATTAAAAGCGGAAAATGTGATTCAAATTTGAAGTAAAATTTCTACATCAGTGAAAATGTGTGATGTTGCCTTTTGCCCAGCAGATGGTGCCAATGATGGCCTGATCTCTAATGTGTACATTACTTGGAACTTTAATCTTTCTTCATCATTAATCTATTTTCGATCTGAAACAGGTCATGTTTCATCAGAATTCTTTAACTGCTATGTAATAAGGCATGCTTAATACACACACGTAGAAAGGCATTCACTGCATTATCTTGAGCAAAAAAAAAAAAAAAACGGCAAGGCAACACATTTTATTTGAAAGGCCTAAATGGCATTAAGGTACAGCATATAAATACTGGCGATTCCAGAGACAGTCATTACAGAATAACATTATAGCATTCTTTCCTTTACAAACAATACATTCATGATGTTTTCTCTGTGAAATATCTCACTTTGCCTTACTTTAACGAACTTAAGAGTAACTTACAAAGCTAAAATAATACAAAAAAGTCTCTCAATTGAATATAAGTTAGTGCTATCATGTTAGGGTTTTCCAACTTGACATACTGAAACCTGAAGCAGACGTTTCTCTCCGAATACATACAGTAGCTAGTTGTATTTAGCATCATTAGTCGTGTCATTCAGTACTTTATGCTCTATACTGAATGTGGTAGTTTACATTCCCTGCATATACAAGTTTTTATTTAAATAAATAAATAAATAACAATACAAACATTTGCAAGGCATGAGACCCAGATAACTACAGGAGTCGTATCCAGTATGTACGTACTGTACGAGCTCTCGGCACCAAACAAGGCTGTGTATCCCAACAGTGATTAGCATTATTTGGGAAAAACAATTCCCAAATCTCATTCTTACTGCTTTTTATGAAATGGTTATTTAACCATGATTGTGTCCAGGATCTGCTATCACAAGTCCTGGTGGCAAAGCAATATAGTTCATCTGATACGCAAATAACGGCTACTCCTTTTACAAACAACCTCTTGAAGGAATAGTTCTGTCATTATTCACTTACCCTCATGTCATTCCAAACCTGTATGTTGTTATTTGTTCAGTGGAACACTTGAAGAGCAGTTTAAAAGCATTGAGGTTTGGACTGACGTGAGGGTGAGTACTATTCCTCTAAGTAATAGAGCACTGGCAGATTGATTTACTGCTGTTTTTCCATCATTAGCACTTCATTCAGAAACAACTGCATCCAGCGGTTCACACTCTCTAACACCTGCCAGAACATACAGGCGTCTCCATGCGCAAGCCGCACGATCGGCCACAGCTCCGGGGAAAGCTGAATTTAGCATTCAGAAACGTTTAAAAAGGTCCCTTAATGGTGAAAGTCTTCTGTACGGCATTGGAAAGTTCATTAGTATTTGACTTTGCCAGGAACTTGAACATTCACTCCGCTATAGTCCACCATGTACATGGGCCATTGCTGAAAAAAGAAAAAAAGGACATTTTATTAGTAGTCCAGTTAGAGAAAATGACATGAAAGTTCAATACAACTGACAACTGTCTAAAAGGGATAGCTCACCCAAAAATGAAAATTCTGTCATCATTTACTCACCCTCAAGTTGTTCCAAATCTTTCTTCTGTTAAACACAGAATATATTTTGAAGAATGTTGGTAACCAAACATTTTCAGGTCCCTGCTGACTTCGATAGTTTTTTTTTTATTTATGTATTTATTTATGTATTTATTTATTTTCATACTATAGAAATCAATGGGGCCCATCAACATTCTTCAAAATATCTTTTTAAGTGAAGAAACTTATACAGGCTTAGAACAACTTGAGGGTGAGTAAATGATGACAGAATTTTCATTTTTGGGTGAACTATCCCTTTAATACATGTTCACAATCTCATTGTGCAAAATTCATATGTGTTTGTTCTAACAGTCTTTAAAAAATATGTAAGAACTTGCAACACTTCTGGAAAAAAAAAAAAAATTCTCTTATGCTCACCAAGGCTGCATTTATTTGATCAAAAATACAGTAAGAAACAGTAATATTGTGAAATATTATTACAATTTAAAATAGTGGTTTTCTATTTTAATATATTTTAAAATGTAATTTATTCCTGTGATGGCAAAGCTGAATTTTCAGCAGTCAGAATTTTCAGAAATCATTCTAATATACTGATTTGCTGCTCAAGAAATGTTTCTTATTATAATCAATGTTGAAACCAGTTGTGCTGCTTAATATGCAATTCTGACTTAATAGAAAGTTCAAAAGAACAGCATTTATTGAAAAATAGTTTTTTTTAACATAACTCGCAATTCTGACTTTATAACACAATTCTAACTTTATATCTCGCAATTCTGATTTTATAACTCGCAATTCTGGCTTTATATCACACAATTCTCACTTTATAACTCGCAATTCTAACTTTATATCGCACAATTCTGACTTTATAACTTGCAATTCTGACTTTATATCACACAATTCTGACTTTATAACTCGCAATTGCGTCATAAAGTCAGAATTGCAAGATATAAACTCGCAATTCTGAGAAAAAGTCACAATTGCAAGATAAAAAGTTGTAATTATACCTTTTTTTATTCAGTGGCAGAAACAAGTTTCCATAAATAAAAGTAGAAATTTCTTTAAAAAAAAAAAAATAAGATAAATAAATCTTACTGACCCCAAACTTTTGAACAGCAGTGTAATGTTAATCAATACACAAATGACTATTAAGTCTGGCTCCATTCTGTCCATAACACCCACTTTTCAAAATACATTCCTGTCATATAAAATCAAGTCCCACCCACATTTCTTCCTCATTGACCTTCCTCATTCAACCTGGTTTTAAAATGCCTTTTATGATGATGTAATTTTAGTGGAGTGGAAATAGAAAACCTCTTGTAATGTGTTTGCATACCATGACAGGTATCTGATTGGTTGATAGTGCTGAGTCTGCTCCAGTGGGCATGGATGCTTGACTGTTGTCAAGTACTCGTTTACGTTTGCGTCGATTCGTAGACACTTCTTTACCTTCTGCAAAAGAGGTTGTAAACATTTGCACATATTTGTAAACAATTCGAATTTTTTTCAAAAGTACATAAAATGTTTAATAACAAATAAAGGCTCTTACCTTTATTACAAGATTGAGTACACAACTCTGTAAAAGGCCTAAACAAAGACAAAATCAATGAGATCAAACAACACTTTCAAGCAATGTTCATCCAACATAATCACTATAATCACATTTGGCACAGCACTTACTGTAGGGGGGTTTTGATATTGAAAGTAATTTCATCTTGGGCCTGCAGGATTTTTTCCAACCGAACTATGTCATAAGTATTTGGATTCCTGAAGGGGATATCATCCGGAAGGCCACACACTTCCAGTGAGCCTGGATTGGCACGGATTAACTTGTAAGGAACAATGACTGAGCGGTCCAATCCCAAAGCTTCACCTGAAAACAATACATTCACAAATTAGAATATTATAATATACATTAGAATATTTCAGAATGACAAAAACACATTTGCACAAAGGAATAAATAGGTTTTTAGTAATTAACGTACCATATTTCTTATTGAAGAGCTCTTTAACTTGTTCCCTTAATATCACTTTCTCTCCCATTCGGTTGACCTCATCTTCTTCTGTTGAACAGTGATAAAATATTTAAGTATAAGGATATTTAATATAAGTTTACTGATAGATTAAACATTAAAATAGCCTTTTATGCTAGACAGACTGTCAGATTCAAGCTAGACTTGTACGGTTTTATTTTTCAAAGGAAATACACTGGACATGGGTTATTTTGTCATTTTAAAATATATTTTAGAAAATTATAAATTATTACATAATTGAATACAACATTTTTTAAATAATGGGCAATTTTATACTAGTAAAAAGATGTTATTTTGCTGTTATCTTTAACTTTCTATTTCTTGAGCAGCAAATCAGCATGTTAGAATTTACAAGATATAAACTCGCAATTCTGACTTTTTTTCCTCACAGTTTATATCACTCAATTCTGAGAAAAAAGTCTGAATTGCGAGGGGAAAAAAAGTCAGAATTGTGAGATAAAATGCCGCAATTACCTTTTTTATTTTTTATTCAGTTTTATTAAATTTATTATTTTATTATTTTTATTTTTTAATTCTGAAGGATCATGTGACACTGAAGACTGGAGTAATGATGCTGAAAATTCAGCTTTGCCATCACAGGAATAAATGACATTTCAAAATATATATTAAAACAGAAAACTATGGAAGCTTGTTTCCGTCACTGAATAAAAAAAAAAAAAAATAAAAAAAAAGGTAATTGCGGCATTTTATCTCACAATTCTAACTTTTTTTTCCTCGCAATTCAGACTTTTTTCTCAGAATTGAGTGATATAAACTCAAAATTGTGAGAAAAAAAGTCAGAATTGTGAGAAAAAAGTCAGAATTGCGAGTTTATATCTTGTAGATCTGACATTATAACATTATAACTCGCAATTGCAAGTTTACATCTCACCATTCTGACCTTTTCTCAGAATGGCAAGATATAAACTCGCAATTGCGAGATAAAAAGTCGCTATTATCTTTAAAATTATTTTATTCCATGGTGGAAACAAGCTTCCATAGAAAACAGTTATTTTAAATTGTAATAATGTTTCATAATATTAGTGTTTTACTGTAATTATCAAATAAATGCAGCTTTGGTGTGCATAAGAGACTTCTTTCAATAACATTACAAAAATGTTTTTGAATGGTAATATAAGTAAAATAATTCTATATCTGTCAAACAGCAAAAGTGGCTGAAGGAGCTGTGCAGCCAATCAAAAATAGAAATGGGACATCCATCGACTGAAAGTTCTAGATATAGTTTTGTCACACCACAACGCTCTGAATGTCCAGTGTAGACATGGTACACAGTAAATTATGCCTTATTCTTACCGCTTATTGGGGTGTAACCTTTCTTTAATATGGTTATTCTTCGTGGTGCTGGCAAAATAAAAATGATTTAAGTTATTTCCATGAGTAATTCAGCAAAAATAGACAATTTAAAAAAGAAGTGCTATTAAGTTTTGACTGCTTACCTGGCTTGGGAATAAGCCCTTGGAAAGGCCTGAAAAGATAGAAAAGACTTTGTAATCCTTAAATAAACTCAATATATCACACAAAATAATCCATGTTCACTTTTTTTTTTTTTTTTTTTTTTTTGTTCGAAAGCTTTTCAAAAACTTGGTGCAGTGCTTCACCTTGTAATGCTGAAAGAGATCTTGTCTGCCACCGCTAATATCCTCTCTAGATTCTGTGAGCCGAAGGTACAGGGTTTTCTGAAGGGGATGCCAGGGGGCAAGCCCTCTATAATCACTGAGCCAGGGTTACTCTTGATCCTCTTGTAAGGCACTTGCACAGGATACTTAATGCCCAGTGCCTCGCCGTATTTCCTGTTGAACAGGTCTTGGACCTGCTCTCGCAGTGTGTTCGCCAAGTCGATACGGGAGAGCTTGGCCTCTAAACTGTCTGAGGGCAGAACAATGGTAGAAAAGCCAACGGTTTAGTGATAGCATATCAGGAAAGGACAGGAGGGAATGAAGTTTTGAACATGAACTGGCTTCCAAAAGACAGACACGTGGCACAAGGATCAACTGAATCTTTTCATTTAGTCAGGATGCAATAAAGTCACTAACTTACTGTATACAACACCTGATAACTTAATCACAGTGATACCTGAGAATCCTGGTCTTTTGGAGGCAGGTCCCGGGTCATCTGATTGGTCTTTAGAGTCAGTCTCTGCTGAATATTTAATCAAAAGGAGAATTATATTAGATTAGTAAGTGATATTTTGGATAAAACAGAAGGAATACACAACAAATGGATACAAAACAAAACAAAATGACCCTACATAAGACAAATGGTTTGTAAAATAAAATAAAATTAGGGTTGTCACTAATGATTATTTTGGTATTTGAGTAATCGGTCGATTATTTTGACGATTAATCGAGTACTTGGATAATTTTGTGGTAATAAAAATAGACCTAAGTGAACAATAACCATTAAAATTACTTAAAATACATAGGTATAAAAACAATGAAGCAATAATCACTGGTTTAGATTAAGTGTGAAAAGTAATCATATGATTTTCTTGAACAACACTGTTAAAATACATAATGTAATATACAATAAAAACATGATAAACTTATGTACTTTACATATTATAACAAATGCCTACAGAGGGCGCCAAAGGCCTGGTGTTGTTGTCACTTTACAGCAGATCAAATCCTTGTTTAATATTGACCAAGCAACATTTAATTTATAACCTGCACGAATGTAAATAATTGTGTTGCGATTCACCCTGAAACCCGCAGTGCATATATTATTTAACTGAATCGCAGCCTTTGTGATTTCACAATAGCACTATGCCTTTTAATATATATCGTGCAGCCTTTGAAAATGGTCTAATAATACAGTTTTTGGATTCTCGTCCGTGAAATGCAGCACTTCCAGTATTTTGCCGGTTAATCAAGGTACTCAAATTGAATCGAGGAATCATGAAAACTCTAAATAAAATAATAAAATAAAATAAAAAATATTGGTTTACCTGAATCAGAGGTTGTCTTAGAGGCACCTTCATTTTTGACCGGTTCTGTCAACAATTCTGGCCTGACAAACACAGATAAAAAGGTACATCATAGTCAAACAGCTTCTTGAAAGATTGTAGTGGTTTTGTGTAAGCCTGAACAAACTTATTTAATAATTTTAATGTGTTCTTTATGCCTATACCTCTTTATAACAAATGTAATCTGACTACTGGCGGCAAGAATCTTCCGGAGTTTTGCTGCCCCAAAACAGTTCGGTCTTCGAAAAGTCATCCCTTCTGGCAGCCCTGTGACATACAGCTCATCTGGGTACATCTGGAACTTGGAGTATGGCACTTTAGCCGGTTCAGGCAGACCAAGAGCCTCACCTAGAATGAGAAAGATAGGTGATTTGACTCGATATGACACACCATTATAAATTCTGCAATCTATTATTTGTGTATATTTTAAGCCAGAGGAATCTTTGCAGGTTGCTGCCACAGTTGATTGTAAATGATACGGTGAGTAAGTCCATGACTCACTGTACTTGGAGCTGAACAGGCTTTCGACTTGCTTTCGCAGCTGAAGGATCATCTCTCCGATGTCTTCTGGGGAAAGGGAGGACAATCACACCAACAGCCCATAATATCTGAAGACAAAACTGAGTGATAGTTCAAAATTGAGTTTTACCTTCAACAGCTCTCTTGAGCCCTTGTGGTGTAGACTTCGGTGTTAAATCTTCTGCAGAGATACAAACAGAATGACGTTACCATCAGTGTAGCACATGGGAAGTATTCCTATGTGTATGATTTGATCAAAAACACATGAATTATACACGCTTTGCTGGAGATGTTTTGATGATTCAACTCACCTGTGTTTTACTCCAGTGACCATTTGTGTAATGCAAACTTCAACATAACAAATCCAGTGTTATTAATTATGAGTCAAAATGCTTAATTTGTGAGTTAATATGAACGCTTCAACAACACCAGGTTTCTACACCAGATTCATGTACAAATGATTTTTTTTTTTTAAAAACCCGGTAATTTCCCTAATAATTATTGTTTAAAAAAATTGAAATAAAAAAAAAATTGAATCTTGAAATTGAATATTATATATATATTTAATATATATATATATATATATATATATATATATATATATACAGTCAGACCAAAATTTATTCAAACACCTTGAACATTTCATTCATTATTACAGTTTATTCACGATAGTTTAAAAAAATGGTAATACAATATGACAAGATCAGAGAGTTAAACTGTGTCAGAAAAAATTAATCTTAATTATGTCAGATAACACTTAAGCAAAACATGGTCAGGTCAAAGTGTCTGAATAACTTTTGGTTCCAAATTTTTATCAATTTTACTGGTAGTCCACTGTATGAAGAATTTTTGGGTATAATATGTCACAGTTTACTTTATTTTGCTATCCTCATTTACATAAATTAACTATAGTGTCTTGCACCCACTAGTAAAAATATATCAAAAACGTCTGAATAGTTTTTAGTTTGATGTTTAGATTATATTTATATTATTAGATATAAAACATTAATTATTAAATACATGTTGTATAAACCACACTTTGTGACCAATGAATTTCCATTACTTTTCCACAGTAAGAATAAAAATAAGGATTTTTTTAAAAATCATTTAGATACAGACTGATCTGTGATCAGATTCATGGAAAAGAACCAGCGCTATTATTGTTAACTAAAATGATTAAAAATATTTTTTGTTAATTGAAATAAAATAAAATATAAATATTAGATGAAAAATTAAACTTATTTTATTTCACTTAGTTGCAATGGCAACATTTCTAATTTTCATTTAAGTACTAAAATTACTAAAACTGAAATAAACTGAAAACTGAAATTTAATAAAATAAAGAATAAATAGAAATATTAAAACAAAACCTATAAAAATGCCAAAAGCATATAACAAAAATGATTCAAACTTAAAATAAATTAAAATGAAAACTTAAAAAGATATAAATAAAAGCTATAAATAAATAGTATATTAGTATACAAATAATAAAATAATTTAGAGCCAAAACAGCACTGAAAAGAACCAAATCAAAAGATTCAGACATCACTTGCTTACCTGCAAGGTTTACTCTACAAAAGAGCCTTATCTATGTGACAAAATATTCTACAGCATAACAAAAAAAGTTGTTTTTTTTCTAGGCCTGGAAAAGAACTTTAAAATTCCCTGATTTTCCAGAACCCAGGAATCCCGTTAACACACATGACAGCGGTTGAGCGTTCATATCAACTCACAGTATATTTCTATATATTAGGGGCACTAACACTGGGAGTCTATTTAGGGAGTACTATTAGATGTGGGTTTACTGTAGTGGGAGAACTAGCACAGCATGGGGAACAGGTTTCACATTGGATCTGACAACTGCTTGGGTAAGTCTGGGGTATTGGGTTTGGAGTTAAAATAAGAAATGTAAAACTCTTGTCTTACCACATTTCAACCTATGTTATTATCTCTGGTTAAAATGTTTTTGTACATTAAGTGCTGCTGTCCTGTTTCGGTCTTCACAGAGGTTCGTACTCATGTACAGTTCCTTTTGAGAGATTAGGACATGGTTTCTTCCAGTCTAAATCAGCATTTAATATGCCTGTGTTGAGCATAAGCTCACTGAAATGAATGTCTAACAAGAATGGACTTGACAGTTAGTGGGACTAACACGTACATGTACATATAAAGATTATGAGACGGGCATTAAAGCTTGTAGGAGGGCAGGTATAGACGGGATGGAGGGATTTGTAACTGGATGAGAAACCGGAGGGTTATATTAGAGGCTTTGATGTGTCATATGTTTGGGATTATCGATATACCACCAGAGGCAAGAGAAAAAAGATGGATATGGAACTACATTCAGATATTAGGTAAGAAGGAGGCCAGTATGCTGTTACCTGCTACAGGTTCCTTGGGACGACAGAGGTCAGGGGTCACCCGCTCAGCCTGAGGCTCACTTGGCTCCTCTGTAGAAGCACTGGACTCTGAGAGTAGAGGATGAGAGAAAGACAGGAACAGAGAAAGACAGGGAGAGACGAATTTGGATGTAAATTTAAAAACCAAAATAAAAATGGCACTCAAAATGCATTTAATTTAGATAACATGTATTCACTGGAATTTGATTCTGAATTGTGAAAAGTTATGCTGATAAAATTGGTTCATTATTTTTAGAATACATTGATGAATCATCTATTATGAGGCCAGTGAAAATGAAATCTCATATTCTCACCAAGGCTGCGTTTGATCAAAATGCAATAATATACTGTGAAATTATATTAATATGAAATATATATATTTATAAAACAGTTAGTTCCTATCCTTGATTCTTAATTCTGGTCAATAGCTGTGTTTTTTTTCACGTTAAAACACGGCTATGACCGCTTCACCCAATGGTTCTGTGTATCACTACACAACACCCTTAGCAACCACTCTTAGCAACGTAAACTGTATGTTCTCAATTGATATTGTTCATTGAAGCTTACTGCATTATGTAGAAGAGTATTGTGAGAAAGAGGTTTATTACCAACATTCAGATTTTAATATTTTCCTTCAGGTCAGTCCTATGTTCATAATAAAAAACCTGTTTAAATGTCTGATGTATTATCTTGTCCTTTTAACAGTTAAGGGGTTTTCCCGTGACTGACAGCGCTAGTCAGAGCATTTGTCAGTTGCGTCTTGTTCCTTGTCACAACAATTCAGTCTTTTCAATGTAACAGTCTTCTCTACTGACCAGTAGCCGCTCACTGCAGAACACACGAGATCCAGTGGGCATAGACGGGTAGGTTTAAGGATATGTAAAGTGGGAGGAGTTGGATCTAGATCCAACCCGCCCCCTGGATCTCGTGTTGTGCAGTGAGGACCATCTCCTACTGACTGACACACTCATAAAGACAGTCTTTGCCGCCATCTAATGGTGTAATAATGTAACTTCTGTTGCTGTTCACGGTCAGGGACTATTTTTTCCGGCGGAAGGAAGGCTTTTAGTGAAAGTTTACTTCATGAAAAAGTTGCATTGATACATATTTTTGGCTTTAATATTTGTATTATGTGGTAACCGTTTTATAAAAGCAATAAGGTACTCGAGGCTAGTGCTGTATCGTGAATAAGTCACGGCTGAAGGGGTTGCAACAACGCCCTTCAGCCGTGACTTATTCACGATACAGCACAGCCTCTTGTACCTTATTGCTTACATATATATATATATATATATATATTAATAAGTCCAGTCTTCAGTGTCACATGATCCTTCAGAAATCACTCTAATATGCTTTGATTTATATATAACAATTTAAAACAACTATTTGTTATTTTAATATATTTTAATATGTCATTTATTCCTGTAATGCAAAGTTCCATGATATGACATATTTCCAAGTGAAATAGGATACTAAATGACAGAAAAAACAAACAGCCTGGAATTAATTTTATCTATCATGGATTTGTTTGACAGGTGTTTGGAATTGGATTCAGAGTGGTTTGAGAGATGGAGAAAGTACAGAATATATTGATGAAAGATTGCAAAAAAAGTTGAACTGATGAGGCAAGCATAATGATACCCAGCATATTTATTAAATAAATAGTGTCTTTAAATAAGGATGGAAGGTAGAGAGGAGGTAAAAATCACATTTGGCCAGAATGATGTTTTTCAACACTGTTAATGCAGCAGTTGAGCTCAAATTTGCAGTTTATATATGATGTTCCTTCAGTTCACAGTGTTTAGCCAATGAATGTGCCATGTAATGCAAAATGCCCTGCCTGTCCTCAAAGGCTCAGATCACTGCACAGCAGGGTGGAAAATGAGAGCAAATATTTTTAAATCAGAAGGCAACCATCAAAGACAAACTTCCTCTCTGTGAGTAAGTGAAATATGCTAATGCATTCCCATCCAGTAGACCTACAGGGATTTCATGCTTCTTTCAACTCACAACTTTATTTAAATTTCTGCACAGATGATTGTTAACAATAACGCAAAAAAAGAGAACAAAACTTGAGGTACCAGGCCCGAAATATTAAAACTCTCAGTGTGAGGCTTACTGTGTGACTGTGAGACCATACCTGGCACTGTCACCTGGATAATTTCTCCATCTGGGGGTTCTGTTTTGATCTTTTTCAAAGGCAGACAGTCTCCAGATGGCCCTGAAAAATAAAACATAATTAATTATTTTACAGTAAAAATAAGTTACAGATTCATAAAACTACAGGGCAGAAGCCAAAGTTATATTAAAATGATGAGCGGGAGATCTACCTGCTTCACACTCAGCCAAGGGACTGACACAGGAGCTAGTCGATCTGAAACAAAAACATTAATAAGAATTCCATCTCTACTTTCTTCTTAAATACAGGGAAAAAGTGATGCACCCAAATAAAATTTATTGGCCGAAAGTGGAACTTCTTACACATTAGGCCAAAAGGCAAAAATCTAATTTTTTTTTTTTTAATAACTATACATTCTGTTAACTTATACATTTTTAAAATCAAATAAATCTCTACAGAAAACAGAGAATGAAGAATTAAGGTCCATTCACACCAAGGACGATAACTCTAAATATGTCTAAATGTAAAAGAATAACAAAGTCCACACCACAACTATAACAAAAAAGGCACAGAGAAACAATATCATTTTTGTCAAGCAGGAGATGACAAAACTGTTTATTATGCTTATATTAAACAGAACGATATTGTTCGTTGGTGTGGATGCTAATGTAGTTATTGTTATCGTTATCTTTATAGTCATTATTCTTTGTATGAACAAGCCTTTACTCATTAACTCTCTCATTGATTTTTTTATAATATGAGCACAACCTTAAATGGGATGTCACTGTCTGTGTACATGGGTAAGTACATGTTTGCAATCTTTCCAAGAACCACTATCCATGACAGTTATTGCTTATAAGGAAAATGTATGCAAATATGTTCCCTTTGTTTTACTAGGGAAAATGTAAAACCATTAATTTATTTTAGTGTTGTCAATCGATAAAAAAAAAAAAAAAAACTAATTAATCGCACATTTTTTTTTTCTGTAATTAATTGCGATTAAAAACATAGGAGTTTTTTTAAAATATTTTTATATTGTATTAATTTCACAGTTACCCTCGAAATTAATGTAGAATCAACTTAAAGACAGTATATTAAATATAAATATTTGTTTAATGCCATCTTTTTTATGAATGAAGCCCAGTATCACAGTATCTATTACTGATGTCTCTATGAAATTGATTTTTTTAAACATTAATTAGACATTCAACGTTACAGTATAACTAACAGCTATCAATTTCAACATTTATTAGACTTTAAAAAAATAACAACTTTTAATTTATGTGAACTTAAAACAATCTTTGCATAAACCCATTATATAATAAATGTCATATTTACCTGTGGCCTTCCTACCTGTGTAACAGGTAGGAAATAATAAAGTTATCAAACACCTTACTGGCTTCACTGCATAAATTATAAATTAAGTATAGATTAATCCTTATTAAAGCTACAATCTTTTCTGTTACCTTTGTTCTTTGATTAACATTAATGACAGACATCACAGCAACTGTTTTTTTAGGCTGCTGTGACTTTAAGACCTGCTGCTGTAGAACGTGACGCGGATCTCATTTTCTCACAACTCTTTAACTGATTTAGGATGTTATTTAACTCATTTAAGACTGCTCTTATGAGGATGCTCGACAAAACAGGCATTTTGCCATAATTCTCTGTGTAATTGTTTGTTCAAGCATGAAAGAGAACTTGATACTTGATACTGTCTCACACAGACACGACAGTCACAGACAGCGCGTTCTCGTTTGTCATGGTTTAAAAGCATTTGCGTGAATAAGAGTGTGAATATTTAATGTAACACTAGCCAAATTATGATGAAAAAAGGGATGTTAAATTAACTGCATTAAAAAAAAATTAACGCATTAAACTGAAATAATTAATCGCATGTGTTAACGTGCTAATTATGACATCCCTAATTTATTTATTCATTCATTTGTTTAACTTTTTTTTTATTTATTGTCACATTTATTAGTCTTTTTATCCTTGTCAAAGTTACCAGATCCATTTCAGCAGAGTTTCGGTTCATATTTTCAGCTAAAAAGTTCTGTCAGTGCATCATTACAGGAAAGTGAAAATGCAAACTATCTAAGAAAATTCTGTGGTGACGGGGAAGGTGAATTGGTACCTGCTACTGTGAGTGTTGCTGACCAGCTCTAGGGAAGAGCTCGGCACCCTGAGGCCATCTGGGAAACCGTCCTCGGTACCATCCTGTTTGCCCTCCTCCTTAGCTACTTTACCAGCAGCTTACAAAGAATATGAATGGACAAGTTTAACATACACATACTGTATATTATAAAAAAAATGCCACGTAAAATGTGCTTTATGTGGTAACATCTAGTTAATTCTAATCAATATATTTTTTTTTAGTACTGAATCAACTTGATTATAATAGGTTACACCAATGAGTGTACTTTAAGGGTCAGATGAGGTAGAAATAGCTCCTTAAGGTAACAAGACATTTTAACTTAGTTCAGAAAACATATAATGTTATAACAATGCTATTACAATGTAACAAGTGGAACGAGGCGCCAGACGGATGCTGGTTCAGGAAATACCTACCGGTAAAAATCCGTTCATCAAACATTCTAAGAAAAGAAAAAAGAAAATTGTTATTTCCTGTAAGACCAGCTAAACCTTATTAAAAACTGAAATGCTGTTTACGCATGTCTGGTGCCGAACAGCAGGAGATTTCCTCATTATGCCAAATCAGCGGCTCCACGCTGGCTCATGTATGGCAGCGGTTACCACAACCAGCATGACGCTCCACTTTGGATGCCTAGCGCTTCTCTGCCAGATGGCAAAGACGGCTAGATTTTTTTTTTTCTTTTTTTTTCAGATGAAGCAAATTTAAAAACTCAGTATATCCAGAACCAATATTTGGATTCATTTTCAATGAGCCCCACAGTTAATTACATGACCAAAAATGAAAGGTTATCAGTAATTAAATCTCTGACACCACCGTCACACGTTGAAATTGGAAGAGCTACAAATCACACCGCCGCTGTTTCAGTTTAACTACGTTGGTAATGTACTTAATTGAGCAGCTATGTCACATAAAAGGAAATCTCCTTAATCAGGTCAACATTAGTTCTCAAAATAAAAGTATGTTCAGACGGAGCCTCGCACCTTCTGACAACGAAGCGGACAGCATGCCTTTCTTCCAGGATCCGTTTGAGTTTAGGCACACCGTAAGTGCATGGTCTCTTGAAGGGAATCTTGTCTGGAATTCCAATGATCTCAACCGCCTCAGGATCACAGGCGATTTTCCGGTACGGCACAGGAACCATGTGATCCAGGCCTAATGCCTCAGCTGAAATGAACATCAGTTAAGTGATGAGTTAAAGCTGAAGTGTGTAATTTCTGCGCTACCAATGTTAACGAAAGGAATTTTTAAACAGATTTTTAAACAATCCCGCCCCAAATGCACACCATTGGTTGAGCCAATGTTGCTTTGTTGGCTGTTTTTTATAGCACCACAGAGACATAGTATTTATACTTTTCGGGGGGATCAAGCTACTAATAATGGTTTACTTACAGTTCTCTGCATATTAATAATGGGATAAGAGAAAATAGATTAACCCTATAAAGCCTACTGTGTCATATTTAATGCGCAAATTTCTAAGGCCTCTAAACTATCAACATGACTTTGCTGTAAAACCTGTTGTACAAAATCTACTACATGACTTCTGTCATCTGATTGACAGTTTATACTGTATTAGCAAGTAAAAGGGCTTTTAGTAAAATTTTATTCCGTCACCCTTCAAGTTGTGGTTCACGTCTTTTTGCTGTGAAATCTCTACTGATTTTTATAAAGTAAATGTAAGAATAAATTTTATATTAGTAATATTTCAAGATGAAGACTTGCTGACTGAAACAACTTGGGTTATTTGATTATCCATAGACCATTTTTAGAAAAATCATGTTAAAATTTGAGTATTGATACATCAGACTTTTGAGGAATGTTTATTTGTACATCTCTCAATCATCATTATGTAGCATTGCATTATATTTTTTGCCCCCACAATGAACTTCAGAGTTTTGATCATATAACTAAGAATTTAAATATCAACTTACTAAGACATATTATTAGGAGATATAGAGTGACAACTGGTATTTGTGCATTTTTTATAAGTAGCCTGCTATAATATAATAAAGATCTCACTGATTTATATTGCAAGCTATCAGAATTTCATCTTATATTCTGGCCATATTATGAGCTCCATATTTTCCTATGTCATACTATATGAGCCATAAAAGCGTGATGCATCAGATATGATACTCAACAAAAAATATGTATGCAAACTGTGTGTTTTAGATTTTTTTAGATTTTGTCTAAAGGTTCAATAAATGGTGCATTTCTGACTATTATTTAATGTCAAACTTTACAAGGTTAACATTGAAAACATTACACACATCAGCTCTACACTTTTTCTATCAATATGCAGTATTTTATTGTACAGTGGTATGGCTGTGAATTCTGCACTGTCTGTGAGCTCACCATATCTGCTGTTAAAGAGGATCTGAACACATTCTCGAAGGGTGTTGATATCCTCGGTCTCCCTGATGAACGAATCCCATTTTTCTGTTCATGCAACACAAAACAAAAATGTATCATTTAACAATCTTTCATATGTTCCCTGTTAAGGAAAAAAAATAATGCCACAGTCTTAATCAACATTTTCTGAAATCTATTTGGATACATTGAGGTTTTCCACTGTTCGTTTAGACATAGGAGACAATTAAGGCAGGTCCTGACTCTCTGCAGTGACTGAAGATTTCATGCTGATCTTTTGCAGAGAACAGACTTTGGTAGCCCAGGTGACCTGGCCAAACTCCTATTACTACTGCCCACTCTGCCAAGACCAACCCTCTTTACGTCTCATACGCCTGGAGCCATATCTAAACAAATACCACCGACACACTCTGGATCATTAGATATGACTGATTTATTTACAGAGAGATGAAATTATACATTAGCTGCATTTTCTTACTGTAAGGAATTCTGTTATTATTTACTAACTGAATCGTTCCAAACCCATATGCTGTTATTTTCTGAAGAATCTTCATGCTGCTTTTTTAAAAACTAAACAGTTTATTTGTTAGCATGTCAATATGTCACGGTTAAAAAAAGACTAGTTTGCTATATCCCCTCTATCAAAGCTCTGAAATGGACTGCAAAAAGGTTTTATTACACTTTATCTATTTGTTTCTGCAGATTTCAGGTAGTTTTCTCAAAACGTTTTTTCTCATGCACTGTGCCAGACATCACTTCAGTAGCACTTACATACTCCACACTGAAGGTTTGAAACTGGCTCATTTGCCTCATTTGTATATTTTAACATACTATTTCAGAAAACTTGTAATACAAAACAATTTTCTTAATGTACTCTGATTAATCAACTGGTAAGAGTATGGTGATATAGGCTAGATTAGTTTAAATTTTTACCCTATTTAGTATTTACCTGTAATGTCTTGCTTTAAAAAGGACTCTGATCTTGTATATACAGTCAAACCAAAAATTATTCAGACATTTTTGATATTTTTGATATATTTTTACTAGTGGGTGCAGGACACTATAGTTCATTTATGTAAGTGAGGAAATAAAAATAAAGTAAACTGTGACACATTATACCCAAAAATTCTTCATACAGTGGACTACCAGTAAAACTGATGAAAATTTGGAACCAAAAATTATTCAGACACTTTGACCTGAACATGTTTTGCTTAAGTGTTATCTGACATAATTAAGATTATTTTTTTCTGACACAGTTTAACTCTGAGATCTTGTCACATTTTATTACCATTTTTTTTTAAACTATAGTGAATAAACTGTATTAATGAAATGTTCAAGGTGTCTGAATAAATTTTGGTTTGACTGTATATTAGTATATATATTAGGGGTGTAATGGTACATGTATGTACGGATGACATGGCATGCATGCAGTCAGACGACAAATACAGTCGGTCACAGGCGATCCGCACTCCAATCCAGAAGGGGGCGCACGTGGTAATGCAACGCTGCTTGCTCACCACCACAACAGGAAAAAGTGCAGAAGAAGAAGAACAGACGATCTATGTATAGATATGTTTACTTGTAATCTCTCAAACGTGGAAAGACATCAATAAAACAGCTTGAGAATAATATCTCATGTATCATTACATTTACCTCAAGCAAGTCATTTAGTGTCCACAGCATGTTAGTTCACTAGAGAAATGAACTCTAGAGGGGAGCATTTCACTAAATATATACACTATATTAGCTGATATATTTATCATATTTACTTTAACTGTTAGTAATGTCTCATTATTTTAATGTTTAAATTTGTCATGAAAACAAGTAACTGTGTAAATGATTATATTTCAAAAATTAGTATGAGAAGTTAATGCAAAACCTGCCTTGTTTGCAATTTACATGTTTTTTTTTTTCATTTAAGTGTTGATTATTATATCTAAAAAATAATGTACTATATAATGTACTATATATAGTGCATTAGCTGAGATAGTTTTTTTTATCCTTAAGAAAATGTTCATTATAATTGAATTTATTTAAAGAGAGAGACACAATTTGTTCAATAAATCACTGTTTAATAAAAAAAAAAAAAGAAGCAATTTTATGTTTAGTTAATTCCACCCTGCTGTATCATAGTGCATGAGTCAGTCTAAAACAAACTTTTACAGTGCTTTTTGGTCTTTTTTTGATTATTATGAAATATTGTTTTATAGAAAAAAAGCTGCATTAAGATTCTTAAAAAATTATCCTTTTATGTGCTACTAAAAATATAACATTATACAGGTTTGGAACGGCCTGAGGGTGAATAAATTATGACAGAACTTTAATTTTTAGGTGAACTATCCCTTCATAGTGTTGTGAGAAGATTCCTTGTCTTTGTATTTTGGGGAGGAAACTAACTTGGTCTATATCCTGTTCTAGTTCTATTAGACACTGCTTGGGACCCCATAAAACCCATTGAAATGAAGGCCAGCTTGTCCTTGGCCAGACACTGTAATGGTGAGTACAGTCTGTCGCCCACCTGATTTTTCATGCACTATGGAGAACAGAAGGCGCTTGGAGACATGGATGCTGGGAGGGCTCTGAGTAAGATCCGTTGCCAGCCCTATTCGTTCGCCTGGAAGAGACACACACAGTCAGAGCTATAAGCTCAAAGTACATAAAAAAAAACCATATCCATATGGTTCAGCCTATACATGTGTGATATCACTCATCATAAGTGCAACAGTAATTTCCATAGAAAGTGAGTGGAAGCCAATGTATATAGAAAGACAACAGGAGGCTCTTACCATTGTCAGCACATTCCTTGGCCTGAACCGCTTTCTCCTCAGCGGACGCCCACATGCCCAGCCGCTCTTTACCTATGCTGTGCAGTGATGTGGGCTTCAGGTCCAGTTTGCTGTCTGGGTGGGGCTGGGAGGACATGGGCATACCGAACAGGAAGCTGGAGAGCATGGAGTTGCTAGCAGACACTTCCTGCACAGAGGGTTTGACGGAGGCATGGTTGCTTATGCTCTTTGAGGTCGAAGAGTGATGGTTGACTTCCGGACAGGATTTGGCATCCCGAGAGGGTTCCTCTGGTGTTCTATTAAAACACACACACAATTTTTGGTCTTTGTTCATGAGGTGTTTATCTAAAACTCATCATTTATTTGTTTAAAAATCACTACAAGTTTGCAAATTATTTTTTACATCAACTATTCACACCAATGAACTTCAATCAATATCATTTATCAAACATTTTTTTGAATGAAAGCAGTCATTCATATCATTTACTTCAAAATACAACCCACCTGACAATAGATTCAGTTATTAAAATACATGTCTTTTATGGATTCTGTAATAAATATGGTGCAAAACAAGTACAGTTTACACTACCGTTCAAAAGCTTGTGGTCAGTAAAAAAGTTTTATGTTTTTGAAAGAAGTCTCTTATGCTCACTAAGGCTGCATTTATTTGATTAAAAATACAGTAGAAACAGTAATATTGTGAAATATTATTACAATATAAAATAACTATTACCGTTTTCTATTTGAATATATTTTAAAGTGTAATTTATTCCAGTGATTATAAAGCTGATTTTTCAGCATCATTACTCCAGTCTTCAGTGTCACATGATCCTTCAGAAATCATTCCAACATGCTAATTTGGAGCTCAAGGAACATTTATTATTATTATTATTATCAATGTTGAAAACAGTTGTGCTGCTTAATATTTTTCTGAAAATCATGCTACAGGATTATTTGATAAATAGAAAATTCAAAAGAACAGCATTTATTTTAAAGAGATCTTTTTTTGTAATGATGTAAAAAATCTTACTGTCACTTTTTAACAATTTAGTGCATCCTTGATTATTTAAAAAAAAAAATCCGATACCCAAACTTTAGAGTATGTAGATCATTTCCATTTTGTCAGCACGTTTTGTCATATTACATGTTTTCATTCCTCTTGTTATTTTTGTTGCTGCTATGGCTTTTATCTATTTCTGACAGCAATGACAACCTCTATGTAAAATGGTAAGAGACACCTGACCAAAAGCTTATATCTTATTTTTTGAGGTTTTGCAGGAAAGAAAATCAACATACCCTGTAAAAAAATATTAGATATAATTTAAAATTTTTATATGAAGTAGTTCAAAGAGATGCATTTTTTTCCATTTCATTTTACAATCTTGTTGTGCAGAAAAAACTGGCATTTAGCATTTGCATTCTGTCCAGTGTATTATCAACTAGAAGACTGACCTTTTGACTATGAAGCGGATGCGGTTGCTCTGCTCTAAGATCTTCATTAAGGTCTTGGTGTCATATTCCGAAGGCTTTCTCAAAGTCACACCATCAGGCAGGCCGTAGACAACCACTGAGCTGGGATCCTTGAGAATCCAGTCATAAGGCACAGGGACCAGGCTGCTTTTCCCAACAGCCTCACCTGAAACATTACATTTAAGTGGATAAAGATGTTTTTGCTTTTGTGCCAAATACTGTACATCCTTTTTTGCTTTTTATCCCACAATAATGTGAAGAAAACCCTACTATCAGCTTACTATAAAGCACGCTGAACACCTCCTCCACCATCTTCCTTAGGACAAAGATGTTGGAATGAGCGTCTGTTAAGGCTCTCTGTCTGCCTTGCTGCCCGCAGTCTTTGCCAGTCCTGCTGCAGTCCACATCAGGAACTTTGGCGTGGGAGTTCATGGAAGTTAACGCTTGCAGACAGGACACTTCTGTGGAAAATAAATCTGTTACTTCTGAGGAAAAAGCACAAATAGCCTCAAAACACCTGTACTGTTATATGTGTAAAAATACAGTACAGTTGAAACATTAATATTGTGAAATATTTGGCAAGACAAAACAAGAACAAAACAGAAAGCAACACAAAACACATGCAAATAATAAAACTTTCACTCTATGATGGTTAAACTTTGCAAATAATCCACGAATCACACACGTGCTGAACCTGGTCCATACAGATCCTATGATCCATTACACCCCTAACAGTTACATTGTGATTACCAAGACAATTTACCATGCAAACAAAATTGTTTTTTTTTTCTCTTTGGAATAATATACACATATATTAAGAAAGCAAAAAGGATAAATGTGAATTTCATGTTGACTCACTGCAGAACTTGTGAAAGTCTGTCTGTATTTCCTTTCTGGAGTTTAGGAAGATTCTTCCCTTCTCTGTTCCCACAGCAATCACGCTGTCCTCGTGCACAGTGACACAGGCCACCTCAGCATTCAGTTTAGACATGGCAGTGCACTGCAAACACATTTTGTTTCAAGTCATCCACCAAAAAAATGTTGCATAATACTCTCACTGTAAGTATCTTCAGTATCCGTCTTACCACAGAGTCCAGAGCAGACACTAGGCTGGTGAGGATCTCTTGTCTGGCTGACACTTGGGGAACTTTGAGCTCTGGGCGCGAGTTGGTCCTCATCCCATCACAGCCCAGCTTCCGTATCTGTGCCATTCTTCTGAGGGAAAGACAGAATGAAGCACACTGAAATTCAATGCAGGTCTATAACACTACACCAAACTCACTAACTTACTAATAACACATAACAGCTGTTGTGCCAAACGTTATTCAAGAGCAGATACCATATTTAATTTGAATAAAATGATGCCACAAGTAAGTGAGAGACATACAATGCAGGATACACATAAAAACAAACAGTCAGTTCAATTATTCAGTGTAGTCTGACTCACAAACATATGACTCATGTCAGTAATCATTTTAATATTCAGATTTGGTGCATCTTATTATTTTCAAGGTAGTGTTGCTTGACATTTTTGTGAAATACCATGATACATTTTTTTTCATACAGGATTCTTTGATAAATAGAAAATTTGAAAACATTTATTTCAAAAAGAAATCTTTTGTAACATCATAAATATATAGTGCTGAAGTCTTTAGGCACTTTTAGGCACAATAGGATGATTATTTATATATTTTCTCTTAGTGAGCCAGTGGGAAAGCTTTAACACTTTGCAGTTAGCACATACTGTAAAAATCTGAATTTTAAGGTTAGGGATTTAAGAATAATATTTACTATGTAACGTGGTTTTGTTGTTTGTTTATTTGTATGTATGTTATTGTTATTTGCCTTTGCTGGGTTTGTGTCATATATTGAAACTAATTGTATGCACAAGTGGTCCTACAACAGATGGAGATCTGATCTCACCATCATCAAATCTGTCTGTGATTACATGAAGAGATAGAAGCAACAAAGTCCAAATCCACAGAAGAACTGTGGAAACTTATCCAACCAAACTGCAAATCACCTTAAAAACTGTAAAACGTCTAGTCTGCCAAAAAGAACTGGTGCTGTTTGCAAGGCAAAGGGTGGTCACACCAAATAGTAATTTGATTTAGTTAATATAAGTTCGTATATTAATAAGTAACATCTATCATGTCATTTTTTTGGAAAACATCCTCAATGTACAGCATTTATTTTGTACTATTGCCTATAAAACAGTTCACAGTACTGCAGTTTGCAAGTACATTTCTTCAAGCATCTTGGAGAAGTTTCCACAGTTCTAGTATGAATTTAGACTTCTGTATAGTACTGTATATACTACATGTGAGTCAAAATCTGCCAAGGGGTAATAATTCAACAACAGCTTTAAAAAGTGATTTTTCACTATTATTTACAACAGCATCTGCATTTTCATGGGTTTGAATAAAAGATTTTTGTTATACAATTTTTGTTAAACTTGTCAAAACCACTCCTTTCCTTGTAAAAAATGAACTTGATCTTCAAAATTCAACGAATTTGCGACAGCTGAATGTAACATTTTTGACAAGCCAAACATGTCAGTCTCTGAGTAACTTAGTAATTTATTGAAGCCATGAAATAAACTTCACTCCTTAAAGGTGCAATGTGTAAATTTTAGCAGCATTTAGCGGTGAGGTTGTGAACTGCAACTAACGGCGCACACCCCTCGCACCCACTCCCTTTCGGAGAAGCTACGGTGGCCGTCTGGCCGACACGACAAAGATGTCATCGACTGAGACGGCAGAGAGTACGTTAGCCAGTCAAGCAATGAGGTTTCTTCTTACTTCTAACAAAGAACAATCTCTGCTTCTAATAAATAAATAAATAAAATTATTAGCTTACGATCCATCTGTTTTCAAATCCACATCATTTGAATATCACAGCATTGATGTCTGTCAACAATGTGCACAATAGTATTAACGAGAAGCAGAGGTCTAGCGAGTACACGCATTTTCTGGAAAACCCACACTACCGGATGTTTTAAGTATGTCATCGCTTTTCTGTGAAAAGGGAAAAAAATGGCGGCCTGAGCGACTTCAACATTCTGTCTGTCGGAGATGGTAACGTGCATAATACATAACGCATGTGAGTATAAATTTGTTCTTCACTCGCTGAAATTGAATCAGAATGATCAGGGAAATAATAATTCCTTACATTTATATAGCGCTTTTCTGGGTACTCAAAGCGCTTTACATTTTGGAATCTCCTCAACCACCACCAATGTGCAGCATCCACCTGGATGATGCGACGGCAGCCATATTGTGCCAGAACGCCCACCACACACCAGCTTATTGGTGGAGAGGAGACAGAGTGATGAAGCCAATCAGTATATGGGGATGATTAGGAGGCCATGATGGACAGAGGCCAATGGGCAAATTTGGCCAGGATGTCAGGGTTACACCCCTACTCTTTTCGAAGTACATCCTGGGATTTTTAACGACCACAGAGAGTCAGGACCTCGGTTTAACATCTCATCCAAAGGACGGTGCTTTCTGACAGTATAGTGTCCCCATCACTATACTGGGGTGTTAGGACCCACACAGACCACAGGGTGAGCACCCCCTGCTGGCCTCACTAACACCTCTTCCAGCAGCAACCTAGTTTTCCCAGAAGGTCTCCCATCCAGGTACTAACCAGGCTCAGCCCTGCTTAGCTTCAGTGGGCAACCAGTCTTGGGCTACAGGGTGATATGGCTGCTGGTGAAGAACTTCACACTGCATGATAAAGAGAATAAACGGCAATTGGAAAACGACACCGGGTTATTGAACATCGTGTCAACGTGTGTTGATTATGATGGACATTTTTTTATGCACGAACTATGCATTCTGATTCTGACATTCCTGATTTGAATATTTTCATTAATTTTCTATTCTTGACTGATCTTATTTTCATAAGTTTGGCAATAGATGAACTGTTAAATGAGTGATCTTGAGATGAGCCCCTGTAATCGTCAAATTTGACTCTCATATGCTGATGTAATATAAACTTAACAGGTGATTTTTATAAAATGTAATTTGATCATTATCTTCTCAGTTGTTTAAAAGATTAAGGCAATTATCAAACTTCGATAAAATGTTGTATCATTATCCAATACTTTTTTCTTTTTTTTTTTTTTTACATGATTTGCTACTTTTATTTTCCCCTTAGCAGATTTTGACTCATTATAGTGAATAATTAAAACAGAATTCTGTAGGAAACACTAATGTACCGTCTACCCCTTGATTACAGTACTCAGAAACCACAGACATACTATTACAACTAATAGTAAATAATAGTGTTATAATTACTTGCAAAAACAAACTTTTTTTTAATATACTAACAAGTAGAAAGCTTTCAAGTTCCCTATTAACTTTTTAAAACATTTACAGCTGTACAAAACGTATTGAAGGATGGAAAAACCTATAAGAAGCTTTGGAAAGTGATAGTAATACCCTCTCCTGTGCTAATACACCAAAATCCGTCACACACATGTGAAAGTAGCTAATTACGATAAGCCTTTGTCAACCAATTAAAGCTAGCTCAGATTATTGCCTTAAAACCCTTCATCCTTAATTTGTTCTCCTTGGAAGCAAGACAGGGCCTGGAAGCATGAGACCTCTAAAGTGAACTACTTTACCCGTCCCTCTCGACAGACGCCCCCTGACGACTCCAATCTCAATTTCAGCCACGTCGTCTCTGAACTACAATGCTGTAAACTTGAGTACGGATGAGAAAAATGAGTGCCAATGAAGTGACAGTTTAAAGATGAAAAACAAACAAAAACAACAGGGATGATAAATGTGAGCTGTAAGACAAATAAATAAATAAATAACGCAATCCTAATTCCGGGCCTTGTGTTCACATGGCAACCGCAATCCGTTTCCTTGGAAACTAATCTCGAGGCATGTGAACAATGCAGCTCTGGCCTTTAATCTCTCCAGACACTGGGAGCCATTATCCCAGCCTCCGGGCAAAGCCAAAACCACAGACTGCACAGAGAGAGCCCAGTACTACTATTACTCGTCTGAAAACCTCCTATAAATCCTGCTACAACTCAAAGCCGGATGCCTTTGCCTGAGCATAATATTACGTACAACACTGGAACAACAACACCAACACCTTGTATCTCTAGTTCGCTTACTGGTTCATTCAAATGACCAAATATAAGCCCCCTTCACACCAAGGACGATAACTATAACGATAACTATATTAGCGTCCACACCAGCAGACAATATCTTTCTGTTTACTGTAAGCGCTCACACCGCAGTTATATGCTTTAAATACTTAAGATCTTTAAAGTAGGATGGATTCTGATTGGCTCGCAATGTTTTTATTGTTTGTCAGCTGGGGTAAAAAATCATTCTTAAAGTGATTCCAATTATATATTTTTTCTCTGTGCCATTATCGTTATAGTTGTAGTGTGGACTCTGCTATTCTTTTATATTTAGAATAATTTTTAGAACTATATCTAGTTATCGTCCTTGGTGTACTGTGAATGGGCCTTTACTCACTACTTTGGGTCCTTATAGATGAAAAATAAAGTCCTGCTATGTTCTCATGCTAAAATGTGAGCACTGCTTGCACATGCAAAACTTGTCATCACAATTTGCTATGAGGTAGCTATTAGCTAAGGTGTTTTGGGTCGCTCCTTCAAAAAAATTTTCACCCATTTTATCTCATCCAAAAGCCAAGTTTAATACTCAAGGAAAGTTAAGGTTGGCCCAAAAATCATGATGTTCTCACCCTCGTTGTTGTAAACAATGATTATTGGAGTACCATTTACAAGAAAATACTAAAATACTTAAAGGGTTAGTTCACCCAAAAATGAAAATAATGTCATTTATTACTCACCCTCATGTCGTTCTACACCCGTAAGACCTTCATTCATTTTGATTAAATCCGATGGCTCAGTGAGGCCTGCATTCAAAGCAATGACATTTCCTTTCTCAAGATCCATAAAGGTACTAAAAACATATTTAAAACAGTTTATGTGAGTTCAGTGGTTCTACTTTAATACTATAAAGTGAGAATACTTTTGTGCGCCAAAAAAAAATGTAAAAAAATAACGACTTTTCAACAATACAGTGATGGGCCGATTTCAAAACACTGCTTCGGAGATTTTATGAATCGAATCAGTGACTCGGATCTCCTATCAAACGGCTAAACTGCTGAAATCACATGACTTTGGCGCTCCGAGTCACTGATTCGATTCGTAAAGTTCCAAAGCAGTGTTTTGAGATCGGCCCATCACTATATTGTTAAAAAGTCATTATTTTGTTTTTTTGGTGCACAAAAATATTCTCGTCGCTTTATAATATTAAGGTAGAACTACTGAACTCAAATGAACTGTTTTAAATATGTTTTTAGTACCTTTATGGATCTTGAGAGAGGAAATGTCATTGCTGTGAATGCAGGCCTCGCTGAGCCATCGGATATAATGTAAATGTAAATGTAAATGTATGGACTTTTTCAGATCTTTCGAACTAATGGACGAAATAAGCTCACGCAATTTGCATATGAACGCACCCGGAGATGATGGAAAAACATACAGAGAGCATCAACTTTCGTTTCTGCTCAAGACCACGCTGAACGTGGTTATAAATCAGGAATGGTGGGAGATCATTGTGCTGTGTTTCGTCTTCAGCTGACAAAGTTTAAATCCCGTCTGGCCTGCGTGCTTTTCATAATGTTTACACATTAGGTCAGTAAGCAGAGAGTAGGCGGTCTTCCGTGGCTGTTCGAATGCATTCAACGACATGAGCGTCTACAAGCAATCTGGTCAAATGCGTTTTCGACTACCTCTGGAAGTGTTTCTGAAAGTGGATAAGCTCAAAACATTTTAGACCCTATTTACACCTGTATTTTACGTCGTCCACTTGTGATCCAATCGAAAAAATTAATTTCCTTAATACCAGGTGTAAATAGAGCCTACAGGGCTTTTTCAACTAAAAACTAAAAACTTTTTATGCATTTTTACACGACAACGAGCCTGAAATTGCAAGCTTTTTGAAAATGATACCATGTAAACTACAAAAACGCAAATTTGTGAAGACGCTGACGTCATGCGCATACATAGAACGTGTTCACTCTATAGGTGCAAAGTGTTTCTTTACAAAGTGACATTGCCAGCTACTGGCCTGGTAGTATAATAGTGTTTTTAGTCATTTTTGCAGATCTGTTAGAACGGAGATTGTTTTGACAACATTGTCATCTGTACACGAAAAACACAAAAGAAGAACTTTTTTCATTTTTTAATACACTGTTGTCGTGTAAATGTACCCTAAATGTGAAAGTTGTTTCTACACCAAATTTTATTCAGTGCATGTGTATGACTTTCTTTCTTCTGTGGAACACAAAAGAAGATATTTTGAAAAATGACAGTAACCAAACAGTTTTGGTTACCACTGACTTCCATGGATCCTTTTTGCAGAATATGAGCGTTTCCTCAGTCATTAAAGGATTAGTTCACTTTCATATAAAATTTTCCTGATAATTTACTCACCCCCATGTCATCCAAGATGTTCATGTCTTTCTTTCTTCAGTCGAAAAGAAATTAAGGTTTTTGATGAAAACATTCCAGGATTTTTCTCCTTATAATGGACTTCAATGGTCTCCAAACGGTTGAAGGTCAAAATTACAGTTTTAGTGCAGCTTCAAAGGGCTTTAAACGATACCAGACGAGGAATAAGGGTCTTATCTAGCGAAACGATCGGTCATTTTCGGAAAAAAAATGTAAATGTATATGCTTTATATAAACAAATGATCACCTTCTAAGTGCTTCCGCCAAAACCGTACTTTCGTATTCTTCAAAAAGCTTACGCTGCTTTGGCTATTGGGGCAAATGTAAATGCAAGAATCATATTTGTTTTGGTTTCCAATCCATTCACCAATATGGAAGTTTACCCAATTATGACAACTTTCGCTTCTGAGAACTCCGGAAAATGTGAAAAGAGTCCATTGTAAGAATAAAACAGAGATATTTCTGCACTGAGTAAATGTTTTTTTTTTTTTTCACAACTGGATGAACTATCTCTTTAAGGTTATAGTTAATATTGAATCTTACCCGCCGTATATTAATAACGATGACTGCCTTAGCAAATGGTCTTGTATGAAAAGGGTTAAGGTCATTTAATAGCTTCATCTTGACACTTCTAAGTTTAACAAAACGCTTTGAAGAAAAAGAGATTGGTAAGACTTCCTCATTGAACGGGCTTATCCTATCTGCAAGAGAAACTACATTCATCTGACACCTTAAGCTTCATGTATAAATGACTTGTTTTGTACTCTACACTAAGCTTTTTTTTTGCAGTAGTCAAAAGACTTGAGTTAACTATAACAAATATATTTTCTTAGGGTGAAAAAACACTAGGAAAAAACTGGTGACACTCCTAAAAGAAATTGCAGGAAAAGAAGGATCCGGACTGACATGCTTAAATGCTCAGATTAATGACTTCCTCCTTGTTAGGAGTCCGCCCTGCCAAAATACAGTTTTGTTTTTTTCATTCACGCTATCTGAGATCCTCAGCTCAGGGGGAAGCATAATGTAGCCGCTCCTTTACTTCTTGAATTACTGCCTGTATGGTGCTTAAAGATATTACCGGCATCTCAAGAAAGGGAAACGTGGGTTTTATGAGCGGTTTTGCCCTAAGAGGCTTGTGGCTCCGCCATTGATACACAATACTTCTGCTAATAGCCTTTGTACAGATTCTGCTCACAGATCCCTTCAGAAACACAACTGTATCTAAATCGTTCAGCTCAAGGGCTGATAATTGACTTTTAATTGGTCCTAACTCCTTTCACCCTGGACATTTTCCCCAAGGCCACACAAACATGTTGCATCGAGCAAACACAAAGAACTGTGGCCTGCATGGGAAGTACTGCCCTGACTTTGATCCGCTTCAGAAAAGACTCAGTTCAGCGTTTCACGACTTACTTTTTGTACACATCAAAAATGTACTACTGTTAAAACAGAAAATTTAGCTATGTAATACCCAACTAATATATGGGAATGTGTTTATTTCATTATTAGGAGCTTACATTTTTTAAAGCAATGTCAAATGTCAATGTTTAAACCAATTTATCTTAAAAAGAAGTACTGAAATCATTATACTTTGATTTATACCATTAGTATACCATTGTATAAATATGCTACTCCAAGGTTACTCAAAAAATACCATGGTACTATGTCCATAATATGACTTTTTGTCTGATTCAGTAGTTCTCAACCAGTGATTTGCAGGTCTGTTGGACTAACAATACTAGCAAATAATAAAATGCAACTAACCATATAATCATAGTTTAGATTACAAAAAAAGTGCTTAAAGGATTGGTTCACTTTAAAATGAAAATTACCCCAAGCTTTACTCACCCTCAAGCCATCCTAGGTGTATATGACTTTCTTCTTTCTGATGAACACAATTGGAGAAATATTAATAAATATCCTGACACATCCATTCAACGTACAGTAAAAAAGCATAAGCATAACGTACGTGCCGTGTGGAGTACGTTTATGATGGATGGATGCACTTTCTTGAGCTTTACTCTCATTGGCCCAGTTCACTGCCATTATAAAGCTTGGATGCGTCAGGATATTTATTAATATAACTCTGACTGTGTTCATCAGAAAGAAGAAAGTCATATACACCTAGGATGGCTTGAGGGTGAGTAAACCTTGGGGTAATTTTCCTTTTAAAGTGAACTAGGCCTAATCCTTTTACATCTTCTTAAAGGGCTCAGAAAACGATTTCTGCTATGTCATATTCAACATTTGGGAATATGTGGATTGAAAGACCTATTTCATCAGAATTCGATCATTTCAACATTATGAGCTGTGAATCAACCAGCTTTCTAAAAAAAAATGTCATAGTAGACCTTACAAAAAGTACTGAAATCATGATATTTTTATATAAACCATGGTACTGAATGTTTGCTGTATTCATATACAATTGTATTTACAAGGTAATTCAAATAATACCACAGTACTATGACCATAAAATTTGGTCCTTTTTGTTAGTGAAGGTAGTTCTCACCTGGTGAGATGCAGGTCTGAGCAAAACAATGATAAATCCAAGTAATAAAATGTAATCTAGCCATATAATCAAGTATAGCTAAGAATTGAAAATAAATAGGCTTATCGTCTTTTATGGGGAGGAGAAAAAGCTTTCTGTATCTTTTCACCAATATTTAGACTAAATTAATTTTTTGTAAAAATGGATAATTAGCCTATTGTTTGATCCATACAGTTCAATCTCACTGTTCTGTTGTTTATGAATTTACAATATTGTAAAATTTCTTATTCAGCCTACTTCTTAATAATTTTGCTTATACACTTCATGGCAATATTAATAACATTCAATAGTTTTTTACACTGCGGTACTGTGTCAGATATAAAATCTGGGTGAAGAAAAACCACAGAGAAACAAGGACAACTATTACTGTTATAAATAAACAGTGCTTGACAATGAGGCCCAATCCGACAGCAAGTCATTCTGGGATAGTTCATGTTTCAGTCAGAGACTCATAGTGGGACAGCATGACATAAATCATAAACTCTCATTGTCTTCATGAATGGATCTGACAGCCGAGAAGTCCTTCGAGGGAAAACTGAGCAAGTTTAGAGACATGTGATATCATTGCTCAGCAGCAAACTTACTGGGACACATTCAGTTATGCATAATCCACCAAAGCAGCCTTCATAGTAGACGCAGATTAGCAACAACTGATAGGTGGATTTGACATTGTAAACATGACCTTCTCAGGTCGAAAAACGCGTCCGTGACCACGCCAATGACGGCGATTTTAATCAGACTGTACGAAATAAACACGACTGACTATAATTTATCACCCAATCAACAATGCAACTGCTCTTTTTCAGCAACTTGCTAGCACTCAAATTGTGTTGCCATTTTTACAAGACAAACAAAACGGGAGAATTGCGGCTACTGTTAGACAAAAACGCGGAACGCGAAAGAGTTTAATTGTTAATCTTATCTACAGCGTTTTATAACGCGTGTTACTTTCATAAAAGCGTATAAAACATCGCGTTGAGTGTCATACATTCGCGTGCAGAGCGTTAGCATGATAGCCAGTGTGCTAACACTCCTAGCCATCCTCCTCCCCCTAAATTATAATCTGTAATTTCACTTTTTCAACATCCATAAAAAGTCACGTGTTCAAGAACGATGCTCGTAAATGTTTTTTCATATATACAAACACAGAATTATATATAATCCCTAGCAATTTCCCCGTGTTTAATTACCTTATGTTGTCAATCCCGGATAGGTTTATTCTCCGTTTAATCCAACAGTGAGAGCTGAATTCCCATCTAAAGAAAGGCGATAGCGACTTTGTTAAATGTCATAATCTCGAATGGTTTGTAGTCTGTTGAAATGCAATCGACGTGATTTATTTGATCAATATGTCCCGTTTTCTTTCTGTTTTCTTTAACAGAGGAGTGTGTCCCCTTTCCCCTTTCTTTGTTCTGTAATCCAGTAAAATTGAAAGTCATTCGCCTCCGCTAATCCCAGCCCAACTCAACAACAGCATCTATTGGCTGTCATTTACATACAGGATTAAAGAACCGCTGGACCAGCACTCGCCGACACTCACAGGACTAACTCTTTTGACATTGTGACTGTAACATGTCTATATTTCTCTCTTCCCCTCGCCACAGCCCCCCATGTTATTGTTGCTTTATTTTAAGATGAACTAGACCGTTGCAAATAACCGCAAACGGGTTGACTAACAGCCTGTACCGTTTAATACAGATGAGTTTTGGAATAAAACACCGGTTTCATGAAAAAGTAAATACATTTCTGATCATATGATGAAGATAATGCAATGTAGAAACCCCTGATGCCCTCAGATACCCTGTGCAATGAATCTTTAATATAATGAATACCTGACATTTTGACAATAACTAAATTACCTACTTAATTATATATACATATATATATATATATATATATATATATATATATAGGATATATTATGAATATAAATAATCATAAACAATAAAAAATTACACTTGTTACACTCGGCATTCATGTATTTATTTACTATTTAATTATAGCATATAATAAAAAGTAATGCATATTATAAACCTCAGATAAGTTCTAGTAACAATTATCAATACATCTACAGCATTTATTAATCTTAGTTAATGTTACTCTCAACATACTAATACATTTTTAAGATCAAAAATTGTATATTAACATGAACATTAACAGTAACATTAACAAAGGTTAATAAATGTGTTTATTACAAATCTATTGCTTATTGTTAGTTCATGTTAGTTAATGCATTAACCAATGTTAGCAAATGAGACTTTATTGTAAAGTGTTTCCAATCGCAGACTCCAAATCCCAAACACTCACATTCATCTGACACTAGGTGGCGCTATAAGAATACTTACATGTTTGGCAATAATTCTGGAACTGTATCAAAAATTCTCTTAATGTCTAGGTCAAGACAAACAAAACATGTGTCTCAGATTTAATTTTGGTCTATAAAATAGCAACAACAACAACAAAAAGAAGAAGTTATTTCTAAGAATTCAACCAATTTAATTTCTGGGTGTGGCCACGGTGACGTTCACAAAGTGCAAACTTAAAACTACCTGACAGACATCAGGACATTTATATTGACCAAATTTCTACCAGTCATGCTCATAGGATTAGGATCCAGCAAACACAAAATTTTTACATTTTACAACATTGTTTTTAACTTTTAATATTACTGTAGGCCTACATTTAAAATTTAAAAATACTGTAACAATACTGTAACATTTTTGAAAAAATTATAATGTAACTTTTTTATATTGACCTATACATTTTCACTGTAGTATTAATGTAGGCCTAATCATATACATTTTGTATAATAGTTCTTAAAGTCCAGCATGTGAAACAGGATATTAAGGCAGCATGATGCATCTGTGATGACAAACTGCTGTCCAACAACAAAGACTAATAAGAGAGGCACAGAGGATCAGCCTTCGCAGTTAAAAAGATTTTTTTATTATCTTATGGCCCCCCCTAACGGCGTAGCATTGTAATACGTTTATCTCTCGCCTCTGTTATTCTGTGGTGGCTGGTCAAGAATCGCTGTTGAAAATCACGTTCTTGCTTGCAGATATGTAGGCCTATCTTCAGATGGACCTGGTGCTCTCCGGATATTGCCTTACAGGCGAATTAGACTTGAAAAATATATTATAATAGCCTTTATAAATATATGCTCATATCTTCCAAACGATATGAGGAATGAACACTTTGATAACATTTTTGTATTAAGCGTGTCTCTCGATTAAATATAGGATTCGTTTGGCCCTGTGGATTTTGAGAAAATAAAGTGTTATTTTTTTATACTCTCACTAGTTTAATTTGTTCACTAACAATGTTAAACAGTGTATATAATTGTCATAAATCAAATTTTCACTTTTTTTTTTTTTTTTTTTGCATATGTGAGCTTGATTGGAATTGACACAGAATAACAACATTATGCTCAGAAGTGATATAGGCCTAAGATACTGGAAAATAATTTGTAGCTATACCAAAGGCTACCTTTATTCGCTTAAGAATATTATTTTCAGTTTTTGTGATACATTTTTGATACATTTATTTTCTCAAGTCTTGACAGTAATTATGAATTCTGACCTGCATAATGTTGCCAGTTCCTCTTGAAATAATGATTTTCTTTTGCAAGATTTTTATTAGTCATGTCGGTCATGTTAAGTATTGCTCAGGATTGCCTGTTGCTGTGATACAAAAATTCGTTCAACAGTTAAGACAGATACAGGTCCATTTTACTGCTACTGAAATTAAAATATCATGTTTGCACCCCCTTACTTTGTTTAATGGCGCTGACATTTCTCCTTTTATAAATAATGGCTTTATAGACCGTATTCACATCAGCAGCGCCATCTTTGACGGGAATTTTTAACGGAAATGAAAGCGAGGCTGTGAGGGATAGACGTACATCTCTTCAGTGGATTGCTCTGCTGATGAAACACTGCAAAAATATCTTTCCAAGAAATTTCAGTTGACAAAGAACTCCATTATAATTGATATAGGAGCTTTATAAAGCTTTTTACAGCTTTTGCCATAGTCTACCCCTCAAAGCCTCACTTTCAGACGTGTCATGGCGCTGCTGAAACTGGCCTCGTTAAGCTCAATGTTTCAGCTCGATTATGGGAAAAAGCAAATTGATTGTTTTTTTTTTTATTATATATATTGACGAATAATGTGGTATAATGATATTTGCTAGTTAATTCTGCTCAGACCTTCAATCCTGTGATGTCCAACCCCTGAAACATTTCACTATTAGTTGCTACTACAAAGTGCTAGAACTACTGGCACCTTTGAAGGCTGTACATTTAGGATCAGGACTAACATTTGAAGAATCAGCCACTTAAAGCTCCATAATTGTTGACCACTAACTTGAATATTGCTGCATCCCAGTATGGTGGAAAAATAATTTTATGAAAGTGCAACAGTAACCTTTTCATAAATGCTAAATTAAAAAGTACGACATTTAAATATCACCATTTCCAGAGAATGATGGATGAATTCTTTCATATAGTGTATATGGTATATAGTGGTGACTTGGAAAGTGCTTATATACAAACCCTTCCATTATGAAAACGAAAGGAAACCATTCATTACAAATAATACACTACAAAGTGTCTCTTTTGTTAATGTTTAATAACTGATTCTTGGGATCCATTACAGCAAGTGGTGAGTGAAATGTTTCCCAACAGATAAAAGGCATTTTTATTGAATCCAACTGCAATCTAAATCAATTTTAACTGCAAAACTTGGGGCCAGCCCTATCATTTTCCCTATTCTTTTTGAAAACAAATGCTTTCTTGGTTCTAATGACAATCACATCAGTAGAAAGTTGCTTTATGAACAAACTTGGCCAAATTGCACAGTGTTTCATCCACATGATTTTTCAAAGGAGAGAAATTCTGGAATACCATTGAGCAGACACTGATTTATGAGATTGCAGTTATAGTTTGTACTGTTTTAACATCAGATTTGTTTTAGTTCATAAATACAAAGATCTGTTTGGACAAACAGAAATCTGATCAGAGAGAACAGTCTTTTTTGTTATTTTAAGGGGAGGCACTACATGTGATTCTTTCCTTTTATCAAAATGAACTTACTTGTATATGACAAAAAATATTAAATAACTTTTTTGTCAAAAGGTTGCTTGCGTCAAATATTAAAACATTGTGTGCATGTAAATAAACATGTTTCTTGCTCTTTTATAAAGATAAAATGCTAATGAAAATAGCTAAATGCATTTGGAGTGGTGAAACGTGGGATTATTGTATTTGCTATATGAGCAATATGTCAGTTCAATGAAAAATAGAGAGTCAAAATTGTTAAATTCAGCCAAAATGGTTACTTATGCGTGTAGTACCTCCCCTTAAGATACTCCAATCACATCTCACCACCAGCTGAAGTAAAAGACAAGCCAATGAAATGATTCAGCAAATGATTCAAAACAAGAAAAGAAAGCTGTTGGTTCATTGTTCATTTGAATTGAACTACAGGTTGGGAGTTGGCATTGTCTGCTAATATTTTATAATATTACAAAGGTATGCACTAATATTGACTGAAACTGCAATACTGGTTCTTGAAGCTTTACGGTGCACCTTAACTTGCTAATTCTGTTAAACATGGTTGCTGAATACTGTATAATTCATACATTAAAATTCAAGTCTCAATAAAAATAAAAATAAATCAACACAAGAATGAGCAGGTATGGAATAAGGGATCCTGTCTGTTTTATTTACTTGTTTGCTACAGAATCTAGTGACCAATGACCAGCCCAAGTCCTTCAAACCTTGTGCTGAGAGTTGGCCAGTTTATCTCTTTGAATATACCATTTTAAAAAAAAAAGGTGAAAAGCAAAGAAATGGCAAATAAATTAAACAGTATAAATTGAGGCCAAAAATGTTTTCTAAACTGCAACTGGTTACAACCAATTGGGAGTATAGCAGGGTATTGTTTTTTTTTTCCGAGGATTCAAGTATCCTGACCAACACTCTCTTGTTTAAGTCAGACATCATTGTCCATCTCGGAGGTAGTCTACAGGATCCGTTTGTCCGTGCTGTACCATTGACCTTAAAAACCACTTCCATTATGTCTTTAATAGCATCTCAGATTATTTTAGATATTCTTCAATTTGTGGTTTCTGTTTGTTCATTTATAAAGTCGTTGTTTTGGTGTTAACTGTAAACTGAAAATAAGATGTCCAGTGAAGCATTAGTCCAAAGGTCTAGGCATCAAATTGACTTCTTCTTTCCCATTACACCTCCATTCTTCCCTAAACATCCAAGAACTGTTTTAGCTCTCATCAGTGTTCTTCCTAGAAAGAGAAATAGAGTTTAGGATAAAATACAAATATTAGGATTCTCCATTATTATTTGAACAGAGTAAAGATCTATTAATTGTTGCTAGTTTAAGAGCTATCCAGTTGAAGTTTCAGTTTACACTTTGTATGCTTTGATTTGAGCTGTTTATGTAGTAGGTGGACTCAGCAATTAGTGTGGTTGTACTTAAAGGGTTAGTACATCCAAAATGTCATTAATTACTCACCTCATGTCATTCCAAACCTGTAAAACTTTGGAACACAAATGAAGATCTTTTTGATCAAATCTGAGAGCTTTCTGTCCCTCAATAGACAGCTACGCAACTGACACTTTGACGCTTCAAAAAGTTCATAAAGAGATCGTAAAAGTAATCCATATGAATTGAGAGGTTTAGTCCAAATATTCTGGAGACTCAATCACTTTTTTTTGATTGAATTTAGGCTTTTATTCACATATAAACATTCATGAACTCACAGATCAGTCGTGGTAAACGGAAGCTCAAGCATGTTTCCTTGACGCGTGCGAGAACCAGTGAGGTTCATTCTCGTGTTACGCAGCATGTTTGAGCTTCCGCAAGTGGTTTGGTCTTGCGTGTCAAGCAGTTTCGGTTGAGCTTTATGGTCGCTGATCAATGTTTATATATGAATGAAAGCCTAAATTCAATGTTCATCATATAAAGCGACTGTGTCTCTTCAGAAAATTTGGACTAAACCGCTCAATTCATATGGATTAGTTTTACAATCTATTTATGAAGTTTTTGAAGCGTCAAAGTGGTAATTGTGTAGCTATCAATGGAGGGACAGAAAGCTCTCAGATTTCATCAAAAAGATCTTCATTTGTGTTCCGAAGATGAATGAAAGTCTTACGGGTTTGGAACAACATTAGGGTGAGTAATTAATGACAGAATTTTTGGGTGAACTAACCCTTTAATTAGCAAACATTACTGTAGCGGCAGCCCTTGTGTGAAGCCCCCCTCTGGTGGGGGGCCAATTTGGCTAAAGACCAACTTGGTGAAGATCTGTGATTCTACCTGCACAAGTCACAACAGGTTGAACCAAGTATCCCTTTCTTTTCTCCCTTTCTACTTTCCCTTGTCACGCTAAACTGCTATCAGTTCATCTCTGTTGTCCATGCCAGACAGAAGTATAAGCATGTCCTCACATAGAAGTACACGCCAAGGCACCTACGGTCCTTTGCCATCTCCTCTCCTCAGCCTGTCACCCTCTCTGTCTGACTGTGAAACTGTCAGGTGGCTGTCAACAAAGCTGAATTCATTTCTGCCTTTGCCAGTCAGGCAAAACCTAATGTGCCTTGACTGAAACATGGATGTCAGCAGACAACACTGTTACTCCTTCAGCCCACTCCACTGACTTCACTTTCACCTATACCCCTCATCCAACTGGGAGGGGTGGTGGGACAGGTCTACTCATTTCCAACACCTGGAAATTCACTCCTCTCTCACCCTGAAATTACATTTCTTTGGAATATCATGAAATCACTGTTATTAAAGCCAAACTTCATCTTGTCGTCATCTACTGCACACCTTCCTGGAAGAGCTTTTCTGGAGGATGGCATGCCTCTGGTAGTTCTTGGTGACTTCAACATCCACATAGACAATCACCTTTCACTGTAACCTCCGCTCTCTCTCCTACATGCCCCCCTTAAATAGTCAGTAACAGCCACGGCAGCATCATTTGTTCGCACAACTTTTTCTAAATGACTTGCTGTCAACAAGTTGGTGAGGTGGTAGCCGAGGAGCGGATCCACAGCAGTAGAGGCTGAACAACTATACGATCAGTCTATAATCCCACCCACTTTGAAGAGGTACTAAACTGCGGTGGAAAAGCAAACCGAAAGTAAAGAGAGCCGAGCCGTGCCGAGCAGAGTCGTACCATGCAGTGGAAAAGCGCAATATGTTCCACCTTGATAATATCTCTTCTCTCACCTCCAGGCCAGCATGTGTGACACCATCCAGCCCTTGGTTCACAGAGCTGCTGAGAGGAAATGGTGCAAGACTAAAGACCCAGCTGACCTTAGCAAGTATCATTCTCTCCTATCTTTTCCTCCACTAGTGACTCTGTTGCCAAGGTCTCTTACTACCAAAAACAAAATTAGCAACAATTCCGACACAATCCTTTCTACTTTGTCGCCATCCAACTCCTCCCACCTCTTCTCTGACTGCTGATAACTTTGCCAGCTATTTCACTGATAAGGTGGCAACCATCAGCAACCAGTTCTCTGCACCACTTAACCATAGCCAATCTCCACCCACACACATCCCACTCTTCTCTTCCTTCTCTCCCCTCACAGAGATCGGTCTTCAAAGTACTCTGTGCCAGCTTTCCTACAACCTGTCACTGTGATCCGATCAATCTCCCACCTTCTACAGGAGATCTCACCAACCCACTCTAACTCACACCATCAACACATCCCTTATCACTACCAACTAATTTCCCACTGTATTTAAGCAGGCTCAGGTAACCTCAGTGCCCAAAAACCCAACACTCAATCCTACAGCAGTTGACAACTACAGTCTAGTGTATCTTCCTTTTCTGTCAAAAACTTTTGAAAGAGTTGTGTTCAATCAGCTTTTTAACTTTTATCTCACAAAACGAACTACTTGATAACAAGTCTGGCTTAAAAAGCTGAAAATCTATGGCTGGCAAGAGCGAACTACAAATCGTCTGTTCTTATTCTACTAGACCTGCCTGCTGCCTTTGACACTGTAAATCACCAGATCCTCCTGTCCACCCTTTCTGAATTGGGCATCACAGGTACTTCAGTGGCTTCGTTCTGACCTCATAGGCAGATCTTTCAAGGTGTCAAGGAGGGGGGGTGTCTGAGTCACATAGGTTAATCACTGAGGTGCCTCAAGGTTCAGTACTCGCTCCTCTTCTTTTCTCCATTTATACAACTTCATTGGGAATTATCATAAAGGCACATGGCTTCTCCTACCACTGCTTTACAGATGATACACTGCGTTATCTGTCATTTCAACCTGATGATCCACTGTCCTAGCTCATATCTCTGCCTGTTATGGAGACACTTCTGCCTGGATGAAGAAGTGTCATCTCCAGCTCAACCTTACAAAGATGGAGCTCCTTGTAATTCCTGCAGACCAGTCAGTTGGCAAAACTTTACTGGCCAACTGGGGTCTACAACACTAATGCCAACCAGGACAGCAAGGAACCTGGGAGTTGTGTTTGATGACCAACTGAGCTTTTCCACCCATATTTTAACAACGGCCTGGTCTTGCAGGTTCGCGCTTTATACCATCAGGAAAATCAGACCCTTCCTGTTCCAGAGGTATGCCACACAACGTCTTGTCCAAACTCTTGTCCTTTCAAGACTGGATTACTGCAGTGCTTTACTGGCAGGCTATGCAGATTATTCAGAATGCTGCAGCATGTCTTCAATCAGCCAAAGAGAACCCATGTCACACCCCTTTTGATCGCTCTTGATCTTGCTCCCAGTTGTGTCCAGAATCAAATTTAAGGTTGCAGCTAGAACAGAACCTCCCTATCTCAATTCCCACCTACAAATGTACGCTCCCTCCAGCCAGCTAAAGTCACTGATTCAGCGATGCTTTATACACAACAAGACAAAAAGTGACTCTCCAAAACTTTCACCCTCTCTGTTTTTCTCTGTTGGAATGAGCTGCCAATCTCTACCCAAATTTCTGAGACCATCATATCTTTCAAGAAGCATCTGAAGACACACCACTGCTGCAAGCACTTAACCATCGAACACCCTTAAACCAATTCACTTACACACACAAACACAAATTTCTCCTCTTCTCTAGCTTGCTTCCTAATCTAGTTGTCAAATATACCTGGCATTGTATATTCTGAATATTGTTGGCTCCTTGACAAATTGCTTTTGTTCCTCTCTTGTAAGTCGCTTTGGATAAAAACATCTGCTAAATGCATAAATGTAAATCTAATTAACCTCTTGTGTGAAGGAAGTGTCTTCTTGATGAATTCCATTTGCAGAATTTGCACTAGCATGTGCCTGTGAAGATGAAGAAAGAGTGAAATAAACTAATTAAGTATTTATTATACTGTTGGATTTTGTTAGTGTACAAATTATAAATAGGGCCAAAACTGCCCATAGTTGAAGAAACACCAAGAAGAAGTAGCAGGTTAAGGTGCTAACTGTCTGCATGTTTACCTGGTTCTTGTCCGGGCGGGTACGCATCGCCTGCACTAGCTGGTCCACGTGTTGGTTGTGTTCCAGAGCATTCCTCAGGGCATCTTCTGTGCTCAGCAGCCTTTGACGCAGACGGGCCACCTCTGTGTCTGAAGCAGATGGGTCCATCATAGAGTATCGACGGTGGTCTGGAGAAGACCTCTCACAACTCTGATATAAGAAATTTGAACAATATATCAGTGAACGTATCGGTGTAAGTATAAAAAAGTGAGGTGCAAACTAGTGATGGTAAAGATGCTTACATTATTACAAAAAAACTATTTCAAATATCATCAAATGCTGTTCTTTTTAACTTTCTATTTATCTTTCTATATAATCCTGAAAATGTTCCATGGTTTCCACAAAAATATTAAGCAATCGACTGTGATAACAATTAGACATGTTTCTTGAGCATCAAATCAGCATATTAGAATGATTTCTGAACGATCATGTGACACTGAAGGTGTGACACTGCTGAAAATTCAGCTTTGCCGTCACAAGAATTTTAAAATATATTAAAATAGAAAACAGGTTTAAATTGTTACATTTTAAACATCTTAAATTTTAATTTAAAAGGGTCAGTGACATAAGATGTTTGCCATAAAACAAAGACAACAGCTGCAGTCGCAGGTTTCTGCCCATGTCTCACCAGCAGCAAAAGTTTCTCCCGCAGGGTTTTGATGTCATCCTGTAGTTTCTGCTCCTTCATCCTCCACTCTGCCCTGTGGACTTCACGGCTAAGGTCCCAATCCACTCCTGCAGAGTGGCGCGGAGATTCCAGCAATAACACCCGAAGCTCATTCAGGCTCCTGATACACATTCCCATACACACACACAAACAAAGAGAGAAAAAGACAACATATTTGGTCACCATTTAGGTCAATAATTTTGCCCCTCCAAAACCACACTGAATTTTAATTTTTGGCCAAATATTTTTGGTTGTTGTTGCATCACTAGTAATTGGGGATCTGCCTGTGTCTGCTATTCATCCAACGTATTTGATTAGTAATAAAATTACTGAAAGGAATGTGCATCTGTACATATTTTTTAGTTCTCCATGCAGAGTTCTACGAGGGCAGAGAATAAACCCCTAACAGGATATTCACTGTCAGCATGTAGTATTGACTGAAAAGACTAAATAATGTTTAGGTCACAGCTTTAATCAACGTAATTGTCTTCAATGACTTAAATTGCTCTTGAGTGGATTACAATCAGCAATGGTAGATGAGTAACCATTTATCCTAGTGTAACGGGAAGCAATCCAATCCAGATGATGGTTCTCCATGACAGGGATAAAACATAAGGTGGAGTACTAATTTCAAGTACATACTAGTTTCAAGTGTACAAGTGTAAGAAAGACTATCAAAGAATATTAACTGAGACAATAACTTTCCAGGTGGCTCATGTTGTCATTACCATCTCAAGCGGTTAAAACCCCACACCTGTAATAAATCACAAAGTCCATGTTATGCTCCTTACCTCTCTTTCTTCAGAAGCTCCTGGCTAATAATCACCAGCTGGCCTGATGCATCATGGGATTTCTTGGTCATGGACTCCAGCTCAGCCTCCAAACGTGTCTTCTCCCTAAAGAATCCTTCTGCTGCCTTCTCTCCTAAACGAACCTTTTCCTCCAAAGCTACAAGCAAGATGCAGTTGATTTTGTTAGAAAGTGAACAATACATCACTAGCATCATCCTATGTTATGTTAAATATACTGTAGCTCTCTTTGTTGTTTTATAAAAATATAATAAGAATGCGAAATGTCACTCTTTATGTGTGATAATTACCAGTTATTTGGGTCTTTAGGGCATCTACTTGGGTTGTTAGAGTGGATACTTCTTTTTCTCTTTTTGTGAGTTTCTCCAGAGTTTCTAATAGAAAGTATGAAGTTATAAACACAGGCATAGAGAACATCTTTCACGTTCTGAAATGTGTGAAAAGGTTTTTGATTACGATTTTGATTATGACAGAAACTACAGTATAATTACAGATTAAAAGAAAAATAAAATATTATACCAGAAGGATTTAGTATACCACTGCCAACACTAATGTTCAGGGGCCCGTTCTTCGTACGTTGCTAACTCAGTTGGCTGGATTGTTCGGTTCTTTGACGCTCATCCTGGACTTGCTATCATAGCAACAGGTCCGTAAGCTTAAACCTGCTTGGGAGCAGGCTTATTTCATGTAAATAGGATTAGATTGCATCTTTTTAAGCGGAGGTGATGCTCAAAGTTTGTCCCAGTCACTGCTACTTTCCCACAAGAGTACCCTAATGTAAACCAGGGACAATAATAATGATTTAAAAATAAATTTGGAAATAATATTATAATGTCGTTTAGTATATCATAATATAGACACGGGCAGTTTTACTCATTGAGAGATTCATTCGTGAGTGAATAATTACCTAATAATTTTATTGGAGTCTTACACACATGATGTACAGACAGTCTATGTCTGTCGTGTGTGCATTAATTTGAACCGCGACAGCTATTATGGGAGTGGCTTGATGAAGCATAGGAGATGCAGATAACTTGATTTTGACCCTTAAGAAACTTTAATTAATGCTGTCAAATCTGCTTCAAAGGTAAATTAGTTGCTAATTACAACATTGAAAAAAAAAGTGCCTGTATAAATATTAGAAATCGTGAATATAGACTAAACAATTGGGTAATCATGTATAATAAAAAAAAAAAAAAAAAAAAAAACTGCACATTTTATTTATCTATTATAACATTTATGTCGTTCTTCTGTCACTTTATTCGCTTGGCTGTTTCCTTATAAATGTCTAGAAAAAAAAAGTTTTTCGTCAGGTGTCTCTTTTTAAATATATGATGTCATTACATTGCCGTCTTGACGCCAGCCAATCGCTCCATTGCTGATCGTGGCTTCGAGCATCGATACATCTGCCCTTTTCAGGGAACACGAGAACGCACAGTAATCTTAGACAACTTAATCCAGATATTTTAATCCAATCCGCAAATTCGTTTGAAGAACCAAATTAGCCAGAGTTCACTTATCACGATTAGAAGATCTAGCATCTGTCAAATCATCTCAGATGTATTGGTACGAAGAACGGACCCCAGAAGTTTGGATTTTTTTATTTTTTGAAAAATTTATACTTGCAAAGTGCAAAGTGCACTGATGCAAAGTGATCCAAAGTGAGAGTAAAGCCATTTATAATGTTATAAAAGATGAAATTTCTATTCATCAAATATTTAAAAAAATGTATCATGGTTTCCATAAAAATATTAAGCAGCACAACATTGATAATAATAGGAAATGTTTCATAAGCACCAAATCAGCACATTGATGAATGATTTCTGAAGGATCATGTGACACTGAAATATAAAATATATTGAAATAGAAAACTGTTATTTTAAATTGTGGTAATATTTCACAATATTACTGTTTTAACTGCATTTTTGCTTAAATAAATGCAGCCTTGGTGATCATCTTACTAATCAAACTAATCATCCGATCAATCTTACCTACCCCAAACGTTTGAACAGTAGTGTACAGTACATAAGTTACAAGATACCACATAATAATTTGTCATTATTTGTACACATACCTTCCATATTCTGTTTCAGTTTAATCTTTTCTTCAGAGTTGTCATTATTTTCAATCATCTGGATGAGGAGAAAATATCAACATATTTAAGTGAACCCCAGTCAACAATTCTCAAAGTTTGAACAGGACTGATTTTGGAATTTGTGTTATAATTTAGATCTAATACGATAGGATTTCAATGGGATCACATAAGGATCATCTAAGAATCATCCCACTGGATTCTAATGGAAATTTCATACTATATTTTGAGGATTTCAGTTTATCCAGTAGGATCTTGATTCTTATTCATCCCATTAGGATCCTTTCGGACTGGTTGCAAATACTTACTCAGATTCCAATTGTAGCCTTGTTTATAATGGAATTTTTGACTAATCTACAAAATAACCCAAATAACATTAACTTCAACTCTACACATTTTTAGATATCAAGAATCGTAAAAAAATGGGGTACTGTCCCAGAGGTCACTAACATTAACATCCTGGGTGGTGTGATCTGCCTCCACAGCTTGTAGTCGGTTCTCACTGACCCTCAGCTTCTCCTGCAGAGAGAGGATCTCTGCTCGGCTCTGAGCTTCAGCCTTCTGCAGGGCTTCATAATCTACCATCTTCTTCTCAGCCAGCTCCAGCTGCTCTTTGAGAAGCAGGGTGGCATTCTCATGCTCTTCATGAGACTTATCCAGCTCGCTGATCCTCAACTCAGCCCTTTGGAGCTTCTCTAAAACCTCTTTGATCTCCAGAGTATGCTGGTTGCTCTTGGTTTCCACCTGGATCTTCCAGTTCTGCTCGCTCTCCTCTAGCTGGTCCCGCAGATCCTGAAGTCGGGCACGTAGGTCTTCACGCTCTTTTGCCATCACGGCAGCATCAATCTCATGCTTGGCCTTCAAGTTCTCTAACTCCAGTTGCTGTTCCATCTTTAAGCTCTCCAGAGCTGCTCTCATCTCAGGTGTGGTTCCTTCACCCTCTCCTCCGTTGCCCTCACTGGCCCCACGGCTGCCTGTTAATGAGGCTTTTAGTTCCTCTAGAGCACGGTGATGGTCTCCAACCAAAGCGTCAAGCTTGTCTTTCCAGCTGTCCATCATTTCCATGTTTTCACGAGTGGCCTGCTGAAGTCTTTGCTTCAGGTCGGAGATCTCTTGGCCCTGACGTTCTGTGGTGGCTTTAAGGCGCTCAACTTCTTTCTGGCTGGTGCTCAGGGATGCCTCGTACCTCTCACGCAACTGGCTGCTCTCTTCGCGGCGTTCGCGGCCTGCAGAGAGAAGCTGTTCCCGCAAGACCAGAGTCTCGGAAATTACGCCTGGCCCACTGTCTCCAGCATCTGTGCCTGGGCCGGAGGAGCTCCTCTGAACCCGAACCTTGAGCTCCTCGAACTCAGCCTTGCGCAGGGCCAGTTCCTCTTCCAGCTGCATAACCCGACTCTTCTCCTCAACTGTAGTTTGCTAGAGGACAGAGAGAGGGTCATAAATCTTGCATCTTCCACCGTTTATATGCCAGAACCTCCAGTTCTTCTGCTCAGGGGCAACTCTCAAAAGATTTAAGACCTTTGACCCCAGTCTTAGGTTTTAATTAGTAATTCTAAACAGAGTGAAGTGTTTTGTTATTATTACATCTAATTGAAAAATCCTATTAATAACAAAATGGTGATGAAAATAACAATATAAACAACTAAACTAGGGACGCACAATATATACTAGGAACTGTATTAGCCAATATGGAGTAAACCTGTACAGGTCCTAAAAAAAAAAATGAGGAAATGATCATTTTAGGGTCATTAAAATTGTATGCACTCTGACATGATTTGAATGACACTTAAACATAACTCAATAAAACACAATTCTCATAACTGTAATATAAAAGTAATTCTGTAATATTGTAATGGAAGTAATCCTGTCCAGACACAATGATTTTTTTTTTTTTTTCATTAAAATACAAAATACTTCCATGATGCACAGTTACAAATGCACTTTACAATTTAAATTGTAAAATTTAAAATTTAAATTTTAAATTTTTATAATTTATAAAATGATAAATGAGATTTTTTTAATTATAGTAGACTACTGAGAACTGTTTATAATAATAATAATAATAATTAAACATTATTATTATTATTATTATTATACTAGAAGCTGATAATATGAGTGTCTTTATATAATATATATATATATATATATATATATATATATATAACATTGTTTAAAAAAAAGCCATTATATTAGCTATCTGTAAAACCCAATGTTTATATATTGTGCATCCCTAAATAAACATTTGAATGAAAAATCTTAGGGAGTTGCCCACTAGAGATTTGCAACCGGAAGGCATTACAGGCATGGGAAGCAAACAAAGCATTTTGCTTGGCCTGCAAACATTTCAGTGAATGACCATTTCTTGAAAAAATGGCTCTTGCATGTGCAAAGAAGCAGATATAGTGCAACCTAAGAAACTACACCAGCATTCCTGTGGAAATCAAGCCCAAGCAAGCCTTCCTCAATCGGTCCATCAAGAAGAAGCCAGGCAAATATGAAATGGCACAGCACACAGCAAGTCCAAAGGAACACAGGCAATTACTACTATGATTCAGAAGAAAATATATTTCAAGATGTTTTTCATTTCATAGGAGCACACCAAATATTAATGTTAGTCATTTTGGAGTCATCTGAAAATTTGATATTTCTAAGGAAATTATCATTAGAGGTTATCAGAGATCAGATAATACTACAAGAGTTCATAGATGAAGTCTCAAACCACAAGAGAGAAGTGAGAGGAGCACACATCTAAATATAAAGTTCATCATTAAAGTAGAAGGTCACTCTGAAAACCACACAGTGTGTTACTCCCTTTATATCACCTTGACACTCAGCCTCATGGGTGCTGGCTGGAACCTGCCTCTGACCTGTTGATAAATGTGAAATCCTGTTGATTAGAGTGCCTATACTGTGCTGGATTCACTCACCATTATTCACAAGGACAGCCAAAATGAGACTTTTACATTTACTGAAGTAAATGTGTGTGGTGCTTCCCCACGCAAAACTTCCACCACAATGCTAGAATTTTGTTAGTGGTTGTCAGGGTGTTGCTAGGGTGTCACAGGTGGTTCCTAGGACATCGCTAGGCATTGGTTGGTGACTGTTAGGGTTTTCTGTTTGGAAGCTAGTGTGTTGTTAGACAGTTGTGAGGGTGTTCTGGGCATTTTCTAAGATGCTGCTAGGGTGGTTTTGGATGGACAATAAGGTGCTGTTAGAGTGTTTCCCTATGGTCACTTAGGCATTTCTTGGGTTTTCTGGGTAGTTGCTAGGGCATTGATAGACTGTTGTGAGGGTCTTCTGGATGTTTGCAAGGGCATTGCTAGTCAGTTGCTAGGGTGTTTAGAGTCTTCTAGTTGGTAGCTCGGGCATTGCATACTCGCTTGGATGTACCTAGGCAGCTGGGGAATTGGTAGTGGTCACTAGGGTGTTACTAGGGTTCTGTTAGGGTTTTTGTAGTAGTCACTGGGGCATTTCTTGGAATTTCTGGGTGGTCACTAGGGCATTGCTAGGCAGTTGTGAGGGTGTTCTGGGTGTTTTCTAGGGTGTTCTGTGTGCTTGCTTGGATGTAGCTAGGTAGTTGCTAAGGTATTTTGGGTGATCACTAGGTTCTTACTAGGCTGTTCTGAGTGGTTAAGCATTGCTAAAGTGTTCTGGATGGTCACTGGGATTCTGTTAGGGTGTTTGTAGTGGTCACTGGGGTGTTACTAGGGTTCTGTTAAGGGGTTGGTATTAGTGACTAGTTCATTTCTTGGGATTTCTGGGTGGTCAATAAAGCATTGCTAGGCAGTTGTGAGGGTTTCTGGGTGTTTTCTATGGTGTTCTGTGTTCTTGCTTGGATGTAGCTAGGTAGTTGCTAAGGTGTTTTGGGTGATGCTAGGGTTCTGCTAGGGTGTAGGTAGTGGTCATTAGGGCGTTACTAGGGTTCTGTTAGGGTGTTAGTAGTAGTCATTAGGGCATTTCTGGGATTTCTGGGTGGTCACTAGGGCATTGCTAGGTTGTTCTGGGTGGTCACCAGGGTGTTGCTATAGTGGTTGGAGTTCAACCACACATCTCCAAGACATTCCTGTATCCAGCACAGAGTGAAGCACAAATTGTGTGGGATGATTTATGTGCAAAAATTTTGGGCAGAAGAGGAATAATATCTATGACCAATGATAACAGTGATGCCTTAGCAACTACGTCTAATTATAGAAAAATAAGGGCTACAAATACAAAGCCAAAGTGTCAGAGGGAGTTTTATCACAACCCTTTCAGAGGCTGGAGGCTATATTTCAGCATCTAAAAAAAATAATATGAACGTTGATGTGGGGAAATGAGATCACTGCAAAGATCACTTCTCAGCTCCACCGGAAGGTCTCAGGCAGATGCTTAGAGAACCAGAAAAAGACAGACATGAAAAAATATTTTGCAAATGAAAGGTGAAAGCAGTTGCTGGCTATCAGGAGCAGTGGTGCCCCACAAGAGAACAGACAAAGATCTCCAACACTCATGACTCTGGGGTTTTACAGCATTGCAGTTTCTGATCAGAGCTGAAGTAAATTCCAATTCATTTGACAATGTAAATGCAAATAAAAATGGGTGAGATTAAATTTGATCCAAATCTACCCAAGACTGAAATATCCGATCTTTTCTGATCCACTTGCTTAGTTAAAATATATCTAATGAGTTGGACAAATTAACTTTAACAGCCCTAACAAACACGTCAGATCAAATAAGTATGTATATTAGAGCTTTTGGTGAATGATGGAGATCCCAGGCCTGGTCAATCAAGCACAAGCAGTGGAGGCCCATAGACATGGGCTCTAATAAAGGGGCAGAAACATGGCAATGGGAGAGATGGCTACAGTGTTTCCACTCCCTGCATGTTTACCATATTTTCCTCTAACTCTTTCTGAAGCCGCTCTGCTTTAGACTTTTCCAAATGCAGACACTGCTCGAGCTGCCGAATACGGGCATGCTCCAGTTTAGTCTGAGTCTAAAGAGAGAAAAAGAGGGGGGAAATGGAAAGACACGAGAGAAAGAGAAAAAAAGACATACATAGGTAGCAGAGAAAAAGATTAACAGGTCTTAGCTATTCACCAATCACAATACCAAAGTGTGAAAAAGTTTAAAGGCAGGACAGAGTATGTTTTTTTATTCAGCACGACAGTAAGGGCTGGATGGAAGGACATGTATTTATTCTGATATTTAAACAGATTTTAGTCAGAGTGGACACCGCATTTAATTTTTCGTAAATGAAAATGAGACTGTAAAAGTAAAGTTTGTTCAGCATTTCGTACTGTCATAAGGTCGTAGATCATGTCTAATATTCATAACGCATGATTTTTGAGGACCGAAAACATTTGAAAAGACATTTTAAATGTTTTATCAATTATATAATTCGGTAATAGCATCAATTTTCTTTTCTATTTTCTTAATAGAAATCCTCCAATTAAAAAAAAAAAAAAAAAAAAAAAAAAAAAAATACACAGCATCATCCAGTAAAGTGGCAGTAAAAATGGCAGATACCTCCAGGTCTCCTTTGGTAATGGACTCTTCCTCAACTCTGAACTGAAGATCTTCCACCTTCCTGTCATAACACACAATAACCACCAGGTGTCAGGGAATTCTTCACGTATTTTTTTGTTTCGCTGGCAGATAAAGCAGTATTGGACTTTATGCTGACACCTATAGGTGTGAATGCAGCATCACACCAAAACAAAAGTATTTAATTAACAAACACCACTGTAGAAATAGACTATTTGCAGGTGTATTTATCACCGATGACAAGAGTGAAGAGTAGGCTAAGATGTATCAGCAAAAAGTAAGCTGTGTCGCCCCAGTAATCTAGCTAATGGAGCACAATTATATATCTCATCATATACTGCTGGCTGTAATTAAGAGAACATGAGAAAAATGATAAGCATTTTTTGTCCTACAACTTTTTTTTTTTTTTGCATGCCAAATTAAACTTTCTGTTAAACTTTATTACCAATGTATAAAACCATGTAAAAATTAATGGATAATCTTCAGCCAAACCATTAGATGAAGAATTTTTCCCAAAAGCTGTGGGGTGAGGACAGGAAATACTCAATCACTCTGAATATTACACCTTTTCCTGCCTGTTTATATTCAGAATGATTTTTTTTTTTTTTTTTACTTTTCTGTCCATTAGGAAATTGTTTTTCCAATTTTATATTTATTTTAAACGTAGTATCAAATAGTGCCAATATTTCTGCTACAATTATGACAAAGTTGCTTGTTTTTAATCTTTTTTTTTTTTTTTTTTTATAAACAAACTCAGGATGCAATGAGAAACAACAGTTATATAGGGGGGGGAAAAAATATGATTTCATGTTATGTTTTTTTTTTAACATTTTAAAGTTCAATTAATTAAGACCATTTCATTTAATGAATAATATTATTAATATTAATTGTATAAATAATAATATATTTCCCCTTAGAAGTTTGCTGAGGCCCCCGGTCAAGAACTATTGATACAGATGCTTTCTTCAAATTTCAGAGAGTGGCATCCTGAAATGGCTGTTATTTCTCTTTGTCTAGAGGACATCTTAAGTAAGAAGAGTCCCAGCTTACCCCACCCTCATCTGCTTTTCAGCACCTTTTTATGTGTTTTTATTAAAAAACAAATACTTAATGGACCTTTAACCGAAGAAAAATGACACAATAACACTAGGTTGATAATGACAGCAAATGTCAGGATGCAACTATACAATGTATGTGAGGATACAATGTTCAAAAAAAAACTCTTACCTTTTCTCTTCTTCAAGCTGATTGACCAGATCCATTTTGCTTTTCTGGGTGCTTGCCAGCTGGGCTTTGACTTGCTGCAGGTTGCTCTCGGCCTCTGTTATATACTGAATGAGATAAGAAAAAAAAGGTCATTTGTTCTTCAGAAATTCATTTGAATATGGTGTTAAATGTTTGTATTTGTGCGTAAATGTAGTAAATTAAATGCTCATATAAGTGTTATGTTTATATGTGCGAGTCACACCTGCAGATGTTGGGCCTTCAGCGCCGCCAGCTCTTTTTCCACCTCGCAGATATGGCTGGTTGCCTTGGCGACCTCGGCCCGCTCCAGGTCTCTCTCGGCCAAGAGCTGCTCTATGTGCTGCTGTTTCTCCTTCAGGGCCTCCTGCAGAGCCGTGGTCCCAGAGATCTTCCGTGCGTACCTTGATGACGTCTCTGTCAACTGCAAGGATTTCATATTAAATAGTTAAATGGTTCTTATCAAGAAATAAAAAATGCATTATATTACCCCAGGATAAAAATAAAGTGATAAAACACATTATGACAGTGGCATCAGGAAGCAATGCTGCAAAATGTCAACATTAGACATGTGATTTGCACTGGCATTTTAAAGTGTCTTACCAGGCCAGTGCGGCTGGGTCGCCCCCCCACGCTGGAGGCCACAGAACTGACAGAGCTGATGGAGGAGCTGGAGGGGCTGTGAGCCAGAGACGACACACCCATTGCCATACGCTTGCTCTTCTTAGCTTTAGCTGGACTGGTGGATGGGAAGCCGATCCGAATCACCTTGTGGATCGGAGCAAAGAGGCCAAACTTGGGTGGGCACTGAAAATATCTAAGAAGAGACAGAGAGAATGAGCACATACAGCAGTATATTCAAGGGTAGCATATAGAACATTAAAAAACACTCTGAGCAGATGGTTATCTGTATGATTTTTTCCTACCGAAACCTTAGAATTTCAACATACACACAAGGGGTATTATTAGGGATGCACCAAAATTTTGGCCGGCGAAAATTATTTTCAGGATTTTGTCCGAAAGAGAAAAACGGACAAAAATATGAGCCAAAAATATATGCTGCCCCGCCCCTCAGTGTTCAACGCTACGTTCTGCTCACATGCTCGGGTAATAATAGGATAATTATTTGGATAATTGGTCAAAAAATAAATCTGTTAAATCTGATTCTGTTGCATAGAATTGAATAAAGAATAATATATTTTCATCTTAATATTAATATATTTTTTTGTCCAATTTTAGTGTTACTTTCAATAAAAGTGTGGTTATTTTATTTTACTGCCTTTTTTAAATTCAGTATCATTAAAATTATTGAATTTCATTAAAAAAGTCTAATAGTAATGCAATTATACAAAACAAATGCTAATTTAAGTGCATCCAGAATTTTTGGTTTCGGCCCAGAATTTTCATTTCAGTGCATCTCTATTACAGTTAAAACATAAATTATATAAAAACATTTTTGTTACTTGGAATAAAATAAACGTTAACTGGAATAAAATGTAAAAATATATTATTTTCACGTATTTTATTTTTGCTAGTTGCCAAAGCAACATTTCTCATTTTCACTTAGTTTAACTTGATGTACTAAAATAACTCAAAAGGAAATAAAATTTATTAAAATATATATATATATATATATATATATATATATATATATATACACATATACATATACATATACATACATATATATATATATATATATATATATATATATATAAAAACAAATTTAAATTTCTAAAACTTTAAAATTAAAACAAAATAAAACTATAATAGTATCTAAATTATACTGAGATTTTTTAAGAAATTAATACTTTTATGCAGCAAGGACAATACATTGATCAAAATACATTTATGTTACAAAAGATTCATATTTCAAATAAAATGCTGTGTTTTTTTTTTTGTTTTTTGTTTTTTACTTTCAATTCATTAAAGAATTCTGAAAAAGAAAAATGTATCAGGGTTTCCACAAAAATATTAAGCAGTACAGTTTTCAAAAGTGATAATAAAAAAAATCAGCAAATCAGCATATTAGAATGATTTCTGAAGGATCATGTGACACTGAAGACTGGAGTAATGATGCTGAAAATCAGCTTTGCTATCATGGGAATAAATTACATTTTAAAATATATTCAAATAGAAAACAGTTCTTCTAAATTGTAATAATATTTCACAATATTACTGATTTTACTGTATTTTTGATCAAATAAATGCAGCCTTGGTGAGCATAAGAGACTTCTTTCAAAGTTTAAAAAAAATGCATGAATCCCAAACTTTTAAATGGTAAAGGTCTATTATAAATTACTGTTGTCTCTTAGAAAATGTTTCTTATCATCTAAACTGAACACCGGCAGATGTCCAGCCTCTGTCAAGCCATCATTTATAAAAACAAACTACATAATCTACTAAATCCAGCCTTGGGCCAAATGTCAACAATTAATGAGTATCCATGAAGCCGTTTATTCCTGTTTGGCACTCAACCATCCCCATTCTTCAGTGAAAAGACAGCAGAGGTTTAACCTTGGCTCAGCATGTGAATCACTACATGTGCAGATTACCTGGCCTGTATTTTAATACTATAAGTCAACATGAAACTGCATTCGCAACCCATTTTACTTCAGTAATCTGACAATACTTCCCTAAAAAAACTTTGTAGGGTGGGAGTTTGTCTATTAGGAATTGTTTGGATGGTGAACACTGGCAGTTAAATATCAGAATGCAGAAAAAGTTATTAGATATTGATGAAAGATTATGAAGACAAACATTTTTTGCTTTAGAAAATGCCTGGGATGTATTAAAGGGATAGTTCACCCAAAAATGAAAATTCACTCATTAATTAATTATTACAGCCTACACAACTACCACTTTCAAGGCCAAGAGAAGTAGTAAAGACATCATTAAAGTAATCCATGTGACTCCAGTGGTGTAACCTCAGTTTTATGTTTGTTTTTGTTTTTTTGCACTAATTAAGCACTCACGTCGCTTCATAAATTTGATGTAAAACCACTGGAGTCACATGGATTACTTTAATGATGTCTTTACTACCTTTCTGGGGATTGAAAGTGGTAGTTGCATAGACCGTCAATGGAGGGACAGAAAGTTCTCAGATTTCATCAGAAAAATCTTCATGGTCTGAAGATGAACGAAAGTTTTACGGGTTTGGAACGACATGTGGGTGAGTAATTAATGACAAAATTTTCATTTTTGGGTGAACTAACCCTTTAAGAAAATAAATCAGATCCATTTTTATTTCATGTTGTAGGCCATGCTACAACTGAGATATATTAACATACTAAATAGTCTTCAAACCTCTTTTAAAAAGGTATGAAACATTGAGACCTATTAGTGTTAAAGGCTATTGAGGGTGCTGCTAAAGACAGGACATGTTAGTGGAAGACAAATTATGTACCTGGTTCCAGCTACAGCTCCATCGTTTTTCCCTAATGGCTCATCCAGCTCCACTCCACACCACTCGCCCTTGGCAAAGTCAGTCTCCCCCACATAACGCACAACTCCTGTTTTAGTGCCGCCAACCTGAGGAGAGAGCAGAGTAGATTCAGTGTTACATACTGGCAACATGGACACATGGTTTAATGTGATTACAGTTATTTAGTAGAACAAAACAGGTACGGAGATCTGGTCTCTTGAAATGCTCAACAGAAAAAGACAAAAAAAAAAAATACTGAAAATTGATCAGTCAGTGTATTCTAAAAGATTATATATAACTACACATATACACACATATATACATATACATACTCACACACACAAATACACACATACAGGGAATCATATAATGTGAAGTTTGAAAATAGAAAAGTTTTGGAACCTTCAGGAGGTCAGTAATATATGGAAGCTTATTTCAGCCATGAAATAAAAAAATAAAGGTAATTGCGACTTTGTATGTCACAATTCTGACTTTTCTTGCAATTGCGAGTTTATATCTCACAATTCTGACTTTTTTCCCAGAATTGTGAGATATAAACTCACAATCGTGAGTTATGAAGTCAGAATTACGCGTGATATAAAGTCAGAACTGCGTGATATAAAGTCCAATTGTGAGGGAAAAAAGACTGATGTTTTTTTCTTTAAGACGCAATTGCGAGTTTATATAACACAATTCTGACTATATAACTCGCAAATGCAGTTGTGAGAAGAAAAGTCAGAGTTGTGAGATTAAAAAGTCACAATTACCTTTTTTATTTTTTTATTTAGTGGCAGAAACAAGCTTCCATAGTAACACGAGTTGGCATATTACGCTTAAAATGTCCAAATATTTGTCTATTACAACTGAATGTCTGTCTACACAATTTTACATCTAGGAAAGTAGATAGAAGTAGTCTCACTGCATGTCAGCAGTGTAGAGTAGTAAACTCTCCCAGCTGGTGCTGAGATGCAACTGGGAATGACTGTTGTGCTGGTTGAACTGGCCTACATTCATCAACCCAGCACTAGGGAAAAAAGGAGGTCACAGACTATTCATTAGTGATGGCACAACTACACATAAGAAAGCATATTGTATGCTTCATTAACAAGGAAGTGTATATCACACATTCTGTGTGCTTCAGAAGCATTCACTCATATTACTGTAAAAATAATTTCTCTCTCACACACCGTACACACATGCAATCACAGCAAACACAATGAAAGAGATAAGACCTGCTATAAGAAAAGGCTCTGGTTCCAAGCAGGTCACATTCATAGCTTTACTGCTAAATTATGCATAACATGACATATAGCAACATAAACTGAATTAGAGTCTCAAAGTCTCATTGTTTCGTAGTCACAACCTCTCCATAAAATCATCCCAAAAACAAACAAACTAAAAACATGTACATTGTTTCTCTGAAATTACTTCACTAATTTTGGTCATTATTACATATGACTGGGATATTAAGAGTTTATGTGAACCTGTTTCACCCAAGTAATAGATTCTGTTAAATTTAGATTGGCAGCAGAAATACTAAAAATCATTGATTAATATTGCAGTATTTGCAATCTATTCTGGCCAAACAATACACTAAAAAGATTGAAAATCTAGAAATCTGACCCAAAACAGACCCAAAAACAACAACAATATATACTGGCTTTAATCACTTTAATATTGTTAACTAAAATAAGATCAGATTTTCCATTTTAAAGAAAGACCAATATGATGTATTTTAACGATCAAACAAACCCTCTCCAAAACAATGTTTTGAATGCATCAAAAATGCCTTTGTATTGTGCAGCTGTTCTGTATTTTTGTCAATCATTCATTATAGGTACATTTAATATTTTAGTAACATGTATCTTTAAATCTTGACCTAAAATTATCATGACAAAGAAGAATTCAAATGGGCCTAGTACAGAACCTTGAGGCACGTTTCTTCAAAGGGTTCCATTTTACTGTTCCTTATCAACCAGTCTCATACCAAAAGGTTTTCTAGCGATGCTTAGTCATGACACAGCAAAACAGAACAAGAGAAAGCAGCAAACCATCCATCCATCCCAAGTCAAAATCCTAGAGCCACTACATAATGACTACAATAACTAAAGGAATAGCAACAGATAAAACAAAGAATTAATGAAAGTCATACTTGCTTGCTTGGGGATCAAAAACATTAATTGTTTTGGAACAAAACTAAACACATCTACCACTCCTCTCAGCCAAAGATATACACAGCTTTTCGTGAGGGTATGAGGTTTAGCCATTCCCAGAGAGTGTGATGGAAGAGATATGTAAACAGTGGACCATAAATGCATAAATACATGCTTACATATGTGCCCTACAGTTGTGTCTACTTTTATGTTTTAATCTGTCTCTACTTAAATGGAACGAAAAGCCAAAGCTCTCAGTTTGCGGAAACCCTAGTCTCAGCTGAGACAGAATGCCCCACGCTCCGCCCACAGTCTGTTCAACTGACTGTCTGATGCATATTGCAGACTAGAAGTGTTGAACGAAGAAGTTCCAATATGATTGGCTGGCCTCTGCACACCACAGGAAGTCAGTTTGTATCATTTCACCTGGAAACAAAAGTTCTATATACATTTTCAGCCATTTTCTTAGGTGTTGTTTGTACAACTGTTTGGAGAGACCATACCATTAAGCGTTTCCCTCCCACACTTCATTTTTTATTATTGTATGACGAATTTCAAATTAATCCACCTTAAATGGCACGTAAAAACAAAATTAACTGTGGTTGGTTGCTTTATATTTTGGTCATACAGTCTCATCTTGTCTAAGTGGGCGGTTCTTGGCCATAACAAGCTGCAGTGTGGATCAGTTTGACCACATTGTGGGTATAGCTCTGAGCATAGCTCTGTAAAATTGTACTAAATGTGCACTTGTAGTGTACTTCAAATGTTAAAAGTATATTTAAAAAAAAAAAAAAAACTGTACTTGCAGATAATATAATATTGATGAAATAAAAGACCACTTGTGTACTTAAAGCAAACTATCATTCAGTACACTTTTAAAAAGTGCAATTTGTAATAATGTCAAATTACACATTTTACTTTAAAGTACATTTTAAATTGCTGTAATAATCTTTAGTTGTGCTTTAAAGAAGTACACTTCTAACATACTAAAACACAAAGTCCTTGATTATAATTTTAACTGTAGTGTTATTCGATATTACATTAAAGTTAATACATTTTAAATGTGTATAATTGCAGCTTCATCATTACAAATGTGTAATTACAAATATATTTAAATACATGAAATACAAGTTCAATAATGTATATTTTAGTTAATCATAAACGCTTGTCAGTACAGTTGGCAGTAAACTTTAACCATATTAAAAAGACAATAGAACTTTTTATGAAATTACATATAATATATATCCTACCCAAGTGGCTCAAAAACATTCTAGTTAAGCTAAGCTAATTGAATTTAAAGGATTAGTTCACTTTCAAAAAAAAAAAAAAAAAAAAAATAATAATTACCCCAAGCTGAAGAAAGTGCTTCCATACACATCCATCCATCATAAACGTGTACTCCACACAGCTCCGGGGGGTTAATAAAGGCCTTCTGAAGCGAAGCGATGCGTTTGTGTAAAAAACAAATGTCCATATTTAACAAGTTATGAAGTAAAATATCTAGCTTCCGCCAGACTGGAGCGTGGGGCATTCTGTCTGAGCTGAGACTAGGGTTTACGCCAGACCACCTTCCGTATTCGAATCACGGAAAAAAACTAAACTAGCATCGAGTCAGTTAAGTTGAATAAGGAAGGCGTAGGACTTAGCGTAAGCGTTTTGAACTATGAGAGTTTTACACTTTCTTCGTAAGTAGAATACGGAAGGCGGTCTGGCGGAAGTTAGATATTTTACTTCATAACTTGTTAAATATGTTTTTTTTTTTTTTTTTTTAACACAAACACAAACACATTGCTTCGCTTCAGAAGGCCTTTATTAACCCCCCGGAGCCATGTGGAGCATGTTTATGATGGATGGATGTGGATGGAAGCACATTCTTCATTATAACCCATTACATTCACTGTAAATAGCATGCAGTAAAGTGTCCAACAATTAGGCCTGGGCGATAAAACGGTATCGATATTTATCGACGGTACGTCTTAATCGATAACGATAGAAAAAACGTTCGATATAACTCTCGATATTGTTTCACTTATATGACGCAAAACGAGTGACACGCAAACAAGTTGCTGTGGAGTTCAGTTGCGCAATCGCCACGTGAGATCAAACACACAAACACATGAAAATGAGTGCTGTACCTGCCAGTGACGAGGAGGTTGTGAATAAAAAAGTACGTCAGCTCGTCAGTGTGGCAGTTTCATGGTTTCCTTACGTCTTACAGTTGATCTACTTCAAAGTTCGTCTTGAGAGAGCAGTTGTCATGTCGGTATTAACAGCTGCACAAACAGTGTTTTCAATCACACGGTATCTTTATTTCTGTGCTACAAATATTCAGGTTATCACAGATGTACTGAGATAAAAGTTTATAGTTCAGATAAAACTAAAGTCTATGTTGTCGATCAAAATAGAGCAAATCAGCTTTTGAAAGAAACTTGAAAATAAAAATGACGCATTAATCGATTACATTGTTTCACCACCAGGTGGCGACAAGTGACTGTTAAAAAAATGTATTTGACGTTGAATCTTCATTCAACAGATTCTTTCAAATACACTGATTCATCCAGTAATGAAACATTCATTGAATCATACATCCAAACAGATTTTTTTTTTTTAAATAATTAATTCAAATATATTTAAAATTGTAAAATAGACTGCAGCAATTAATATTTTGTCAGAACCTCTAGTAAATTACTTTTTCGTTTAGCTGTCATTCAGAATTGTGATCTTGATTTGAAACAAACAAAAAAGTTTCTCAGTTTCTCCAGAATTGTGCAGCTCTAAGTTTCTTTAACACTTATTTATGTAATCTTCATATAAAATATAAAAAAAGATTTGTTTACCTTTTATTTTGCTTTGTTTTAAAAATTATTTGTTGTTTGCCTTAATTAAAAAAATTGGTTAAATTCAAAAAAAATTTTCTACTAAAATTTTCTCAATAATTATCGATACCGATCAATATAAAACATTATATTGTGATCATTTTTTTTAGCTGTATCGCCCAGCCCTACCAACAATATTACATTCTTCAATTCACTCTTAAGTTTATTATTTCCATAAAAAGTACTCTTGTTAAAAGTATGCTAAAGTGTACTTCTTTTTCACAAGGGAAGCTAGCAGAATGCTATATTTCTTCTAAAATATGAAACGAGTGACAAATATACAAATTTTAATCATTTGGTTTTTGTGACCATGCAAATTATTCTCTGAAAAGTACTTAAAGAATAATGTAATTGGACATTAATAATGTAATTGTAATCAGAACAGTAACATTTCTTATGATTCCAATCCCTACCTACACAAGAGCCCAACAAATGTGTTTCTACACAAGAGCCCAACAAATGCATTTATTCATGTGAAAAGCAAAATTCCTTTTTTCCTATTGTCAGTTTGTGGGACCTCATCATTCTTCTAAAATACACAGATCATATGACATCAACAAAAGCTTAGAAATTAAGTAGAGCTGTTTATGTTTTCACAGGTTCATCAAGTGGTGTTTTGAGCACTGCGAGACATTCTGCTCCTGTGACATCTGCGGTTTGGCATTAGAAAGGAGAGCGTCCGGAAGAGAATATATTCAGACAGACACATCACATTCTCCTGCCAGTGAGGGAGTCAGTTTGTGCAACTGACGTGGCAGATGAGCCACAGTACGCTCAAGTGTGGATAGGGTGATAACACAAACATTCCTGAGGGAACGTTCCAGATGTGCAATATTTACTTTACCATGTCATCTCACTGCTGCTTTTCATATAGGAACAGCTGACGTCTCAAACCAAAACAGCAGCAATTTATGACTGTGAGAACATATGTCAGATACACGTTTGGCAAAAGCTTCTAAGTCACTTAAAAACAATATGGCTTTGAGCAGCTATTCTCTAATAGACCTTCTGGGTGTTAGAAGAACTATAAATTCAGCAGAATACAGGAGCACAGCACAGAGATGAGCTGTGAGGAGTGGAGAAAGCTGACTCAGATCGTCTCCTCTCTCAATATGTCTCACTCTCACTCGCAACACTGCAGATCCACGATCAGTCAGCATAAGCCTCAACTTGGCAGTGGCTTGAACCACCTTACAGTTCCTTTGATGGACTGTCTGAACTGACTAAGACAATTCAGAAGTCTGCTCAATAACATCAGCGTGAAGAACTTCTCTAAATCAGGCTACAAATATAATGCTTTATGACTGTCAATATACTTCTGAAATAAAAAATAAAAAATTATCCAAAATGGACATCTTCCAGGTCTTTTCAAGAGGTTCAAAAGCTAACTAACTTTATAATGGATGTAGGAGAGATGGCAACTTCATAACAAATGTGTTGATGTGAGTTTGAATTTTTAACTCTTCCCCTGCCAGCGTTTTATTTTTAAGTTGCAAGCCAATGCCTGCATTTTTGATCATATTCACAAAACTTTCAAGGCCCCCAAAATATATAATTATAAATATTTGTTGTATGAATATGTGAACATAAATTATGTCAAAAGAAAGAACAGAGGCTCTGCTTTCAAATATATATATATATATATATATATATATAGTAGCTTCATTCATTTTTTTTTTTTTTTTTTTTTTTAAATAAATCAACACTTGAATGTGGGTAAGTTTAATAAAAAAAAAATTTTTTAATTAGCAAAAAGCTGAGAAAATACTGTTTTTTACTTTTTGCGTACTGTATTTTTGCACACTACATAGGAGGGAAGTAGGCATATTTGGGTGCAGGGTAAAGAAAAGACGGCAGATGTGCTAATTCATGCTAGCAACGTGCTAATCCATGCTAGCAATGTGGTAAAACATGCTTGCAATGTGCTTAAACGTTATCAACATGCTAATTCAAGCTAGCAAAGTGTTAAATAACACTAGCAATGTGATAAAACATGCTAGCAACATGCTGATTCATGCTAGCAATGTGGTAAAAAACGCTAGCAACACAATGTGTTAGAACATGTTAGCAATGTGATAAAACATGCTAGAAGCAACATGCTGGTTCATGTTAGCAATGTCTTTCTTTCCACAACAGCAAATATACTTTTTGTATTTGCATTTGCTCTGAAAGCAAAAGAAAAAATCCATGATAGCAACTTTCCAAGAGAGGGAAAAATATAGAGAGATTGATAACAGCAGTCAGAAGAGAAAGATGTCAAATTTGCTGTCACTCCCTCAGCCGTTTTTTGTCATTCACTGCCAAGGTAATATTACACAAAATATAGCATTATAAATGCATATTAAAAAAAAAAAGGGTAAAATTTAATATATTAAAAAAAAATGACTAGATTTGTGATGTTAATAACTGTGGAAACACGTCATCACAGTCTGTGTAAAGGGTCCATTAGAGAAGTCCGGCATACACTGAGCACAAGTTGCAACAAATCTTTTCTTTCATATTGTGACATTTACATGCGAGTAAAAGGGTTTTTGAAAAGAAAATGTAGGGCGTGTACTTGGTTCAATTCACTGGTTGTTGATTGAGAAATCCGACATACATCACCAGAGAGAAGTCTGTTGTTTCACCAGAAGATTGAGTTTTCGAGATTAAGACATTTTGATTACATTATGAGGTGAGGTTAAAAAAAAAAAAAAAACATTAATGAATCAATTAAACAATTTTGCAGAGGTATTTTATAAGGTATTTTCCAGGGTTATTATCCAGGGCGACTAAAATAACACATAAGAGATTGTCTGGACAAACAGATGCTATCTACCAGGAAAAGTGCTTCCTATACAAATAAAAATGAGTTCTCACTAGTAAAATAAAACTATTACAGATACAAAAATCTGTATGAGTGCAAATCAAATTGATAATTTGCTTTTTTATTGCTGAAAGTGGTGCATTTTGAGTCAAAAAAATTGGAAGGATTTTAAGGAGGTTGAGTGCACCATTTGGTGTGGATTGCGACATGTTTAGCCCTGCTGTATGAGCTATGAGGTGAAAGTGCTACAAGGCAATGTTGAGGTCAGCTGGTCAGTTGAGTCCTGGTCCTAGGCTCTGGCTCACATATTGCTGATACATGAGCATCGTTTTCACACATGTGCATTTGGAAGTCTTGGGAGAGCAAACAATGGAAAAGCACTGACTTTGAGAGGTCCTTCATGCACTATAGCACAGTCATGGTAATAAGATACCAGTGGTAGGGGGAAACAACAGGGATCTGACATCTTTCTAATGCAGTTCATTTATATTGTACACTGGGATACCACTTAACAGATGTGAGTGTGTTGAAATTATATTAAAAAAAATCTATATTTCATACAAAATGCTAAATATTTTTGTACACAATTCTACAGGGTTATCCAGCAGGATTTAATGTTTAAGTTCAACAACACTAATATACTAGATTAAATTCAACCCATGTTCTACCGACAGCATCTGTAGTGGATGTTTGAATGCCATAGTCAATAACTTTGACTTCGCTCAGCTCAACAAAAATGCAGTTACAGTAAATTAGCCCCAGAGGGACAGTTATAATTTATGTAAAAAATTAAAACTGAGATAAATCATTTTCTCACAATAAACATTGAAATCAAATTTTAAATCTGGTGGTTTTAATAAAAATCTGCCTCTGGGAAATAAAAGTACGCAATTTTTAGAAACTGACGTGTGTCTGTGTGGGGATCCTCCCTGATGTGTTCATCACCGAACAAACCAATCAAGTGTCAGTTGGGATTGAAGCAGGCAAACAAGTAGATAGCTGAGATCAATGGCTGATGGTTTATGGAGCAGTAATCCCATCTGATTAAGAATATTGACTGCCTGAAAGGCTTTAGGACTGTGCTATACTAAATGGAAAGCAATTTGACCCATAGCCAATCAACTGTATACTCAAGCAGACAGCTATTGGGCAGCATCTGTTACCTAACATGAGGAATCTAAGGAAAGCCACACATTAGTCGTTCACAGCCAGATCGGAACAATAGTTTGCTTTATACAGCACATGACATTTAGGGACAGGCAAATCTAAAATTGATAATACCATACTAAAATGTACCAGCGAGCAAAAAAAAAAAAAAAAAAAAAAAAAAAATTATATATATATAACTGTATGATTGTCAATTTAAAGATTTTTTTTATACAGAGGTTTTCCCCAACAACATTTACCGGCTTCGACATCCATGTCAGTGTTTTCATGAGGCTGGATCGAACAAAGACTTGCAAGATAGACAACAAAAATGCAATCCACACAGGAAACAAGATTTATCCTATGGCAGTACATTATGCATCAGCACACAATTTGAACTATTAATACATTATATCTCACTGGACTGACTGGAAACAGTGGGCCAGTGGAAGGCAGGGCACAAACCAGTGTTAATTTTCGTTGATGAATAATTTGTCTTTTTTTTTTCCATCAACGTCATTTTTTCACAGACAAAAATGAGACGATAACTAAATAAAAAACAGTTTTGAATGACAAAAACTATGACGAAAATCTATCGACACTTTCGTCAATGAACAAAAACTAGACGAAAATATTAGGGAGGGACGATTTGGGAGAGATCCAGTCAGAACTGATGTCCTAAATGCGCACATTTGAATCTCCCTGGCGGGATACGAGTTGGCATACGCTTAATGCATAAAACATTCAAAAATGTAAACGTGTGGGAGAATGAGAAGAGCAGACATATGGATAGATAGGCAACATGAAAGAGAACTCTATTCTGTACGGTTTTCTGTGTGCACACACCTGAAGCGCGCAGCCGTGCACACAAAAAGCTACCTCTTACAGCACACAAGTACTGAATTAATCTCTCTTTCGTGTCTGAATGGACAAATACACAGAACATTATGTCAAAATGTCCATTTTGGAGAATATTCACGTAAACACAGTCAGTTATGTCTTAGAACGTAAACAGCTGTGAAAATATCGGATATGCATCAGTGCATTGGATCCGCACATTCGGTCTTAAAGGGGTGGTTAATTATGATTTCACTTTTTTAACTTTAGTTAGTGTGTAATGTTGCTGTTTGAGCGTAAACAACATCTGCAAAGTTACAATGCAAAGGGAGATATTTTCTTTTAAAGAATTCGCTGTTTACTGTTCTACAACAGGCCTTCCAAGGTGAGTACAACAAGCTTCTTCCCGTCACTAACCCTAAAATTGAAATAAACCCTGCCCCCGAGAACACACAACAAAGGGGGTGAGGCCATGTTGGGCTGCTTTAGAAAAGAGGGAGAGATGTTGTAGTAGAGTGTTGTTACTATGCCGTCATTGTACGCCGGACTGCTTCACAAACGAGGGTCAATTCAATGCTGGATTTGCACAAAAGATTAACATGACGGCACATGCTAGTCTACAATAACTACATAAATGTATCTATTAACCATTCAGAAATGACCAGTTGCATTCTAAAAGTTGTAACTTCTTCCTGAGTCTCTCCATCAGTGTCAGACTCCGGTTTGAACAATGTAAGGCTGAACATCATAACTGACATTTGCCATTTGGACTACGTGAGATTCTCCAGCTTTGTTGTTGTTCAGCAACCAAAGCACGAGCCGTTAAAGCTCCGCCCTCTTTTGGAAAGCATGCCGGGAGCAGCAGCTCATTTGCATTTAAAGGGACACAAGCTATAATAAGTGTGTAAAAGGGGAATTATAGGTCCCGTTTAAATTGACAGCAGCGTAATAAACCTAATGCCAGAGTGCACGGATTCCTATTGAATTTTCGTCCACGAATTGTCGCCAAGTAATGGTAAATGTGGCCGCACCTTTATTCCACCATTCCGCGCATTGCACTTTCTCTTATTCATAGAAATGAGTGATATGTCTTGGTTCATATAAAGTCTTTGATTATACTCACTGAAAATCTTCAACACTCACCAGCACTCGATCTCCAACCTTAAGGTCCTTCTCTCCCCCTTTCTTCACAGATCCACTATCAGACATGTTGGATCCTGACTCGTTGCCGGTTTTGACGGAGCTGTTGAGCATGCCTTCTCTGAGCGGCATGACCACACGCTGACCGGATGCTCCCGCACCACCCTGCAGCTGTGTATTCTGCTGCTGCTCATCACCCACATCCCCGATGGGCTGCCGCATGAGCTTGGAAGGCCTGGTGAAGATGCCCTGCAAAGGCTGGCACTCGAAGTAACGCACTCCATTGACAGAGCCGTCATTTTTTCCAACCAGGTCATTCAGCACCACTCCAGCCCACTGTCCTGGGGAAAACTGGGTCTCTCCAAGATAGGCGATGACTCCTGGCTTGACACCATTCACCCAGACACGTTCACCGACCACAAAGTCCCCAGCCACCTCGTCACCAACCTCAGAGGCTTTGGAGCTGGACTTGTCTGAGGCGTTGCTGCTGGGGGTGGGAGCCATCTGCTTGTAGGGGCAACCTGTGGATAAACAGCAGAAAAAAATTCAATAGAAGGAATATTCCAGGTTCAATAAAACAAAGCTTCAATCAACATAATCAGTGTCATGAAAGAAAGTTACCAAAGAACTGCCTCATTTTATTTGTTAAACAAATTTGTTTCAATAATGGACTTACAATGGAGGTCTACAGGGCAAGGCATTCTGGAGGGTTCTGTGTTGCTCAGACTTTTTAAAGTATTTCTATTCTTTCTGCCATACAATAAAATGGGTCTTATTTGAGATGTAAAGTTGTCTAAACCATCCTTTTAGTGGCTGGACTGCTGGTTGGTGTATGATCTTCAAATTATGCGATACCAAGGTAATTACTGTGGGTGGAGTTCATGCCATATAAACAGTACATTTCTTGTATCCTTGTGTATCATGTTTCTGTATCTCCAGTTTATTTGATATATTACCATAACAGTATATATTTTAATGTTTTTGAAATTGCTTGCCCCATAGGCTTCCACTGTAAAAGCATTAGGCTAAACATGATTTTTGCTTGATTTGACATAATTAGGGATGGTCTGGTCACCATCACAGGATGTTGGTGTGTCCCTACCAGACATTTTAACTAGCTTAACCAGAAAGCATTCCTTGGTCAGCCATAGTATTAATAGTGTGATATTCTTCAAAAACTGATGTACACTACAGCTCAAAAGTTTGGGGTTGGTAAGATTTTTTTTTTTTTTTAAAGAAGTATCTTATTCTCACCAAGCCTGCATTTATTTGATCAAAAATTCAGTAAAACAGTTATGTTGTGAAATATTATTACAATTTAAAATAACCATGTTCTGTTTGAATATATTTTAAAATGCAATTCATTGAATTTATCTGTGATGCAAATCTGAATTTTCAGCATCATTACTCCAGTCTTCAGTGTCACATGATCCTTCAGAAATCATTCTAATATGCTGATTTGCTGCTCAAGAAAGATTTCTTCATATTCTTCATTGTTGAAAAGTTTCATTCACAGTTTTACATTCTTCCAGGAATCTTTGATTTCAAAGTTCAAAAGAAGAGCATTTATTTTAAATACTATTTTTGTAACATTATAAATGTCTTTCTCACTTTTGATGAATGCATCCTTGCTGAATAAAATGATTAATATCTTTTAAAAAGTTGAGTTAAAGGGTTAGTTCACCCAAAAAATTTAATTTCTGTCATTAAATACTCACCCTCATGTCGTTCCAAACCCGTAAAACCTTCGTTCATTTTCGGGACACAAATTAAGATATTGTGAATGAAATTAGTTTTTTTTTTTTTTTTTTTTTAGAGATATATATATATATATATATATATATATATATATATATATATATATATATATATATATATTCACATTCAAGGTCCAGAAAAGTAGTAAAGACATCGTTAAAACAGCCAACGTGACTACAGTGGTTCAACGGTTCTATGACTATGGTGGATAAAAAAAAACCTCTCGGATTTCATCAAAAAATATCTTAATTTGTGTTCTGAAGATGAACAAAGGTCTTGCGGGTTTGGTACGACATGAGGGTTAGTACCTAATGACAGAAATTTCATTTTTGGGTGAACTAACCCTTTAAAAGTTGAACTTTTAAACAGTAGTGTATATGAATAACAATTAGTGCTGTGGTACAATAAAAGTACCATGGTATATTAACATCTGATGATACCATCACTGTACCAAAGTACTGTCACAGCATTTTTTTGTAATGGACCCCAAAGATTTCAATCCCTGCCATACAATATTCAGTGAAAATCTTAAGTTTTAAATGTTAAAATGATTCACATTTCGCAACGTATTTACTTCTGTAATTTTACATTTTTAGAAGAAACAAGGATATTTACTTGGAACAGTGTAAGTGTTATTGACTGAAAACTGGAGATTGATAAGTCCATGATAAATAACATGAGGGATGTCGAAAAACGTCCATTTTGAGAATTTACAGTGTTCTCAGTATTTCACAGCATATGTTGTCAACACTAGTTATGCAGCTTAGCATCAAATAAGTACTTCCATCATTTCGCTCATGTCTGGATGTCACTGCAGACTTCATGCAAGGCTGAGCAACGCTCTAATTTATGAACGAATCTGGGTCAGTGGGATTTGCAGTGAAATAGTTTATGAACCTGGGTGCCTTGCACATGTGCCGCTTTTGACACATGCCACTTACCCGATACCGCTTGAAGGATACAGTGATGATGTGTGAGCCACGGCTCATTTAGCATGTGTTCAGTCAGTCTTTTATACCTCAGTGTATGCGTGTGGGGTGGTATTGGTGCTGGGGGGAGGGGATAATGACCGCTTTTGTCTTAATTGCTCCAACATGCTCTTTGACTGTTAAACATGGTGGTTTAAAGATCTCTGATATGAATAAAATTTTAAGCTCCTTATCAGTTAAAAAAAACATCCTTATTTAATTTGCTGTAGTTTAGAAATGGTGAGTAAAAATACTGGGCTGGTCTGCCTCCAAAGAGCTGACAGACTGTCTACGTTGAGAATTTTGGACATTGCTCAAATATTATTGAGGTCAGTAGTTTACCACACAGAGGCAGATGTGTAAACGTCAGCTGTAAATGGAAATATATAAACAAATCTTCTTTTTTGCCAGAAAACTGGCTAGAATACAAAAACTACTGATCAGCGGAGACTCAGCTTTACTTGCTTAATGCACAAGAACAAACTTCATTGGTTCTCGTGGGTCAAGCAAGCATGTTTGAGCTTCCGTTTACCATGATTGATGTGCTCTATTTGTGCTGATCAATGTCTCTATGTGAATAAAAGCTTAAATGAAATCTGTTCATCATACAACAACATGACAAATCAAAACAATTTCAGAGTAATTTTTATTATAACATTTATTATGTGTTTGTGTGATCAATATTACTGTTACAATATAAAAAAATATTACACATTTTAATATTAGGTGCGATCTGCTGAGGGGTAATTAAAAGTAACAAATCATGCAAAAATTGGAAAAAAAATTATTTTGTTGGAAAATTAAAAAATTGTATCAAATTTTGATAATTGCCTTAATCTTTTAAAAACTGAGAAGATAGCATTCAAAGTACATTTTATAAAAATCACCTGGGACTCATCTCAAGATCACTCATTTAACAGTTCATCTACTGCCAAAATTATTAAAAAATATTCAAATGCGAGTGCATTACCTGCATCTAGATGATATTCTTCAGGTCAATCATATATCCAATGACAAAATCATTTTGAATGTCCGCTAGGGGAAAGTGATATCTTTGTCCTTTTAACATTTAAGGGGATTTCCTATGACAGCGCTAGTCAATGCATGTTAGTTGCATCTTGTAAGACGTTGTAAAAGTAAAAACAACATCCTCGTTTTAGTCCCTTTCAATATAAAAGTCTTTGCGACTGACTCACTCACAAAGAGTCTTTGCCACACAATAATGGTGTATTATTGTAACTTTCACTGAAGTCAAAATCACAATTACTAATGGACCCTTTCTCAATACCAAATAAGGCATGTTATTTATATAAAATCTTATATATTGAACAATAATATTTAAATTAACAACAATAGCTATTACAACAGTATAAGAAGTTGTACAATAGGAAATAAACAAGCAAACAGTTCAGTTCAGTCAAAGTACAAGAGCAGCGCTCTAGTTAGTAGTTTAAGTTCAATGTAAATATAAAGTTATGGAATTTAATATAACCCTTTAGCCAAATTTATTAGCTTTGGAACAAGTAATAGATTAATAAGACCAAAGATTGCCCGTTTGATATACCCAAATTGAATTATACCTCATGTTTAAACACAATCTACATTAGAGCCAGCGGCAAATTGCCGAAGGACTAGCTGAGATGAAACTGTTCTTGGTGGGTACGAGCGCTAAACAGCTCCTGACAGCCTGAAGCTCACATCTCCGAAAGCATCTAAACAAATTTTCAAATAGGCGCTATGTTTACATATAAATTGCATATTTAAGGGTCTAAAGAACTACAACTAAAAAAAAAACTCTTAAATCTACATTCTGTGACACAATAACAATAGTATCTGTAAAAATATGGTGGGTTTGCTCGTCCACCATGACACTCACTGTTAGAATGCTGAAAGCGGAGAGATTCAAAAGGTGAAACTGTTCCCGTGGTGATACTGGTAGAATAATCGCATGGCTGGAAAGATCTCTCAGCCAATCAGATTCGAGAATCAGAATGAACTGTTGTATAAAATGAATATAAACTTGTTTTCTTTGCATTATTCAAAGTCTGAAAACATGGCATCATTTTTGTTATTTTGACCACTTGTCATTTTATGCAATTAAATGCTCTAAATGAAATTTGAAAGAAATGTTGTTAATAGTTCATAGAATAAAACAAAAATGTTCATTTTACTCAAACACATACATATAAATAGTAAATCCAGAGAAACTGCTAATTTTGCATTGGTCTCTTAATTTTTTCCAGAGCTGTATTTAAACTTAGAAAGTATTACACTCAGTTTTTTTGCACATGCTGGTCCATTGTTTCACAAGCTGATGACCCATCACAATCCAAAATGTCCATTACACATAGAGCAGCAGTGAAGCACACTCAGCACAGTGCAGTGAAACATAAGCGAAAGGAGTGTGTCTGTGCATGTGCCGGGACTCAAAATAGGAGTACACGAGCACTACGCTATGTTAGAGAAAACTAGGCCCATTCAGGAAGTCCCGGCCCATTGCGGGGCTTGAGCAGAAGCTCTGGTGCATTGCTTGCCCATGTGGCTGCGTTGCTACGGTAACAGTAGATCAGCCAGGGGGAAAAAAAGAAAAAGGAGTGATGCAGGAAGAAGAGAAGAACACAAGCCTCACTTCAGTATTGTGCTTGCACTCCTCCTCCCACCATCTCAATCCCACCATTCAGCAACACAAGCTAACACAATGACCCCAGCTCAGCCTTTAACCGCCCCCTGCGCACACACACAAACACACACACACACACACGCACAAATTTCTTTCTCACAAGCTCTCTGTGGTGTCCTGATCACTCCTTCACCTCAAACACTCCCTCTTTTTCTCAGTTCAAAATGGAACAGTATCTCCTGATAACAAAAAAAAAAAAACCTTGGATTCATAATGTGTGTAACTTTTTTATGGCCCTTTTTTCTTATCCCAGTTTGATATGCAGGTACAAATTTAATCAAGAGTAATTTTAATGTAATTTATAGGTTAATTCCCTGAAAAAAGCATAACACGGCTCTGCTTGAGCATCCAGACCAGCCAAACACAGCATCATTGGCCCAAGCAATGGTTTGACTTGAGGGCGGGACTATCTGTTTGATCGACCAAAGATAGATGGAGGGAGTGTTCATAAAACTAGGTAAAAAAAAAAAAAAAAAAATTTTGGCTATTCTACTTGGAAGGGTCACATTATTTGAATAAAGTATGGTGCACATTGTGTGTTCTGGCCGCAAACTGCCCACTTAGACAGGAAGTTGCCATCTGACGAACATGCAAAATGACCAATCATCATTCTATCTTTTTACATAATGTTTAAACCATATTGACATGCACAGATTTGTCAATATGAACACTGATGTCAAATGAAAAATCTCATGGAAGAGGTCAAATTGAATGATGAACTGCAATGACTGTTCTTCTTGTCCTATCAATTTCATCCCTCAGTTGCCTGACCGCAATGAAAATGTCCATTTACAAGTGCATACAAGCTTCAATTCCCACTCAAATGATGAGATCGCTCTGGATGATACAGTAGTATGTGAGATCAGACTAAATCAGATCATTTTGTCCAAATTGACCTTTTTCTGGTGAACTGATGAAGATCTGTGAGCCCCTGACTTGCTAATTTTCATTGTAGCCAGCCAATCAGATTGGAACTTGCAGTTTCACCAGTTCTAGCCATTTGTCTATATGACCCATCAAACAGTGTGTAAATGATTCAGTGGTGCTCCGTCTGAGGTTGAGAAACTAGACTACGAAAATAGAATAAAGAACTATGTGGCACCATTTTAAAGCAAAACTGCTACTGACCAAAGCATTCATAAAGACTTCATACAAAATTCTTTGGCCCAAAAACACGTTGAAAGCTACTGACGAGACATTTTGTGTCTGTGTCTGAATCAATATGCTACTAATTTCCTGTGCCTGGACTGCATATGTAAGAAATCTTCAGGGAAAACTCTAGTTTAGGGAGTGTACACAGCCACAGTCTGTGGGCGGCTGACATGCCATTTTACATGAGCAGAGAGTCAAACATAGATTTAAAAAAAACAAAATTGAACCATTTAAAGGATGTTTATATTGTTAACTGGTTCATGCATTAGTATAGTTTACAAAATTAGTGCTCAAACTAAACATCAGAATGTGGTGTGAAATGATTTGTTTGTATTTATTTGTTAATGTTGTATATTGGCAAATGGATTTATATTTCTGGATACCATTTTTGTAATAAATTGTCTCAGTTTGAGAATATTGGTGCGACAATGTTATTTGCTATGACAGCCAAAATAACGATAAACTGTTTCTGATTGTAAAATGCTGCAAAATTCTTAATCCAAAATGCAGGAAATTTTATTATCAGTTAAAAGACTTTAATTTCAAACAATTAGCCTAAAAATGCCACCAAATTATTTAAAGAGACTAGTTTTCTTTCCTATGTTCCTATTGAAACTGAAAGTTTGGATGGAGAATAGCCAATAGGTTTTAGTTTTTAGTTACATCACAGCCATCAACTATTGATTTGCTACTTGATGTTGGTCACAGATGGGAAGGACATTCTCACACTAGAAGACATTTGACTGAACAAAAATCTTTGTAGTGCAACATGAGTCATCAATATTTTAGTCTGTTTCCAGAAAGAGAAAAACTGTACATTTTAAAGGATTAGTTCACCCATAAATGAAAATTATCCCATGATTTACTCACCCTCAAGCCATCCTAGGTGTATAGGACTATCTTCTTTCAGAAAAACACAATTGGAGATATATTTAAAAACATCCTGGCTCTTCCCAGCTTTATATTCGGAGTGAATGGGGGGCGCAATTTTGAAGCCCAAAAAAATGCATCCATCCATCATAAAAATAATCCATACGACACCAGGGGGTTAATAAAGGACTTCTGAAGAGAAGCGATGGGTTTTTGTAAAAAAATATCCATAGTAACTATAATAACTAGCTTCTGGCAGACAGCTGTATGCATTGATTTAAAGCGAAAGAGTAACCCTGACCTGACGCATGACATAATGACGAATGCGTAAGCTCAGAGGATAGAGCAAAACAAAACACCGGTCACGGATTAGAAGTCTAAAACGAGAAATTTTAAAGAGAAATGTCAGAGGATTTCGATATAAGAAAAGAGGAGCTTAAGTTTGTTGCACAGCCTTATTTGTTAAAACCACGAGAGGCGTCTAAGCTTATGATACTCCTACATCCTGCGTCATACATCGCTTCAGGGGTTAGTACTCTTGTGGTGCAAGTCAACTTGTGCAGTATGTATACAGCGTCTGCCGAAAGCTAGTTATTTTAGTTTATAAAGTTTTAAATATGGATATTTTTCTTACAAAAACCTATCACTTCGCATTCGAAGGCCCTTATTAACCCCCTGGAGCCGTATGGATTATTTTTATGATGTATGGATGCATTTTTTTGGGCTTCAAAATCGCACCCCCATTCACTACCATTATAAAGCTTGGAAGACCAAGGATATTTTTAAATATATCTCTGATTGTGTTCGTCTGAAAGAAGATAGTCATACACACCTAGGATGGCTTACGGGTGAGTAAATCATGGGATC